>NC_088864.1:8956344-9131344 GCF_032884065.1 Artemia franciscana
TGATGTCACATGAAGTTCAATAGTAAATTGTAAATACAATTAGTCGAACTTGAATTCAAATGAAGTGGTTTACTTTTTTTTCATCAAGCATGTTCAGACAGAAATATTATGCAAATGAGATAAGTGTTGGATACTTGTCTATAAGTAGGTCAATGACCAGAATTTGCAGTTCATCTAAGTATAGGCAAGCTATAGACCCCAAATAAGGGTGTAGAGTCTATAGTTTTGTCCCCCTCCCTACTACTTTCCATAAAAAGAAGTTGGCAGAATAATGTTTCTAAGAGCTGAAATCACATAGATATATAACAAAAAGAGAAATCACCAATGCAACAGCACAAACACATTCAGGAAGACAGAAGGAGAAGAGGAAGACTGTTTTCCTAAATTAGTGATTAATATAGACCAGCACTTGAATGAGCCTTAACCCTATATATATATATATATATATATATATATATATATATATATATATATATATATATATATATATATATATATATATATATATATATATATATATATATATATATATATATATATATACATATATATATATATATATATATATATATATATATATATATATATATATATATATATATATATATATATATATATATATATATATATATATATATATATATATATATATATATATATATATAGTCCCCAAATAAGGGTGTAGAGTCTATAGTATTGTCCCCCTCCCTACTACTTTCCATAAAAAGAAGTTGGCAGAATAATGTTTCTAAGAGCTGAAATCACATAGATATATATATATATATATATATATATATATATATATATATATATATATATATATATATATATATATATGTATATATATATATATTTTTATATATATATATAACTATTTTTTCTGCTCTAAAACTGAATTGAACAAAAAATAATGATAAGCTTTGTTGTTGATAATCATAAATCAGTTTTAAATGAATCACACACATATTAAACAGTTTGAAAAAATGTCTTTACTGTAAATTCTAGAGCAGTTTTCCCACATCATAAATAAAATAAAATGATAAGTTAAAATTTTATTCAGCAGCATAAAGACCAAGGTATTGAAAAAGGGGTGACCCCCCTCTTGCAAGTTGAAAATATTCTTTGGAAAGTTTACTCCCCAGAAACTGTCCTCCCCATGGAAAATTTTCCCCTTGGAAAATCCCCTCATAGAAAATTCATCCCCCCTACCCAAAAATGGACTTTATACTTACCAATAAAAAATACTACACATGAATAATAGTCAAATTTCATGACTTACAAACCTTTTCCCAGGGGCTGTGGGTGTTCATGTTGTCCTTAGAGGCTTAGTTACTAGGCTTTTAAACTATATTGAACAAAATGGCTATCTCAAAATTTTTATTAGATGACTTCAAGAAAAAGGGCAGTGGGAAGGGGGCTAGTAGCCCTCCAATCTTTTTGGTCACTTATAAAGGGCACTAAAACTTTCAATTTTTCAAATCAGCCCTCTTCAAATTTTCTAAGACTATTGGTTTGATGCAATTAATTCTGGGGAAAACAAAAAAACAAGCAAACAAACAATAAACCCATATCCATGATCTTTCTTCAGGCAATAAAATACAAAACTTCTGCAATGGGGGTCTTGGATATGCCAAATCTGATGGTGTGATTTTTATTGAGATTCCTTGACTTTTAAGGGACATTTCCCTCTTTTACTTACTAGTTACCTGTTGCTTTTTCTCTGTCTTTAGTTCTGAAAATGTAATTCCTGTTATTTGAATAGAATTTTGAGCCATATCAATGTTTTATTTTTCAAAATTTAGGAAATGTATTTGCATATCTTTAAAACCTCATAAAATGGAATTGAGCAAAGTTATGAGGCTGAAAACAATTTTGTCTACAAAATCTACAGACTAAAGTATGTCCAGGGAAGGTATTTTGAAGCAACTACCTGACCCCCTTCTCAAATTCCTTCCCTCCTTCAAAATTGTTTTCAGCTTTATAACTTTGCTCAATTCCATTTTACAAGGTTTCAAAGATATGCAAATACATTTCCTAAATTTTGAAAAAAAAACATAGATATGGCTCAAAATTCTACTCAAATAACAGGAATTGCATTTTCAGAACTAAAGGCAGAGAAAAAGCAACTAGTAACTGAAATTTAAGGTAAAGCATTGTTTTGTCAAAATTTCAATAAGTATAGACCTGTCATGTTGGCAAATTTCAGGACCATCTAGAGGGAGAAGGAGTGGAGGTGGTACTTTAAAATACCTTCCTGGGACATACTTAAGCCTGTAGACCCATCCCTGAAAGTTTCATTTTCCTACCTTAAAGCCTTTCCAAGATAGCAAGAAGTCAATTAACTAGAATTTTACAGAGATAGTTGCTTCAAAATACCTCCCCAGGACATACTTTAGTCTGTAGGTTGATGTCTGAAATTTCATTTTCCTAACCTAAACCCTTTCTGAGATAGCAAGGAGTCAATTAACTAGAATTTTACCCTTTTTCTACCTCCCCCCAGAGACAAGCTTTGCTTTTTTAGGGAAAGTAGCAATATTTTTTTTTTTTTGTGTTTTGTCAATAGATAATCTCTATTATGAGGTAAGAAATATTTTTCTGGTATGCTTTCTTCTTGACAGGAATAATTATACATTGATTTCACATCCTGGACATTATAAAGTAAGAATTCCATTATTTTAATGTATTCTTTTGGTTCTTAGATATTCCATGCACTTTATATGGGACAACCAGAAAGGGTGAGTACATCTTTCAGTAATAGATAATTATATTTGGAGAGGGCATACAAAAAGGAGTCGAGTTGGCTAGTATATTCACCTTGTCCTGATGTTACTTATCAAATCTTGTAGCCTATTTTGATCAGCTTTGTTCTGAGAAATATTTTCGTCACTTACAAGGATTTCTGATCAGCATCTCTAATATTAAACGAGCTTCCATTTGATAAAATCCTCTACTGGCCAAACGAACCAACTGTTTCAAATCACATGGACTTGTGTTATAAATTGTTGTTGTTGTTGTTGTTGTTGATTATTAACGTCTCCTCTAGAATCCAGCTTCTGTTGAGACGATCTTCCTTGTTCCACACTTTTCTCTTTGTTTCTTGATGCAGTAATCTGAAACAAACTTCATAATCTCTTTTCTCTCAGTCTTTTTTTTTTTTTTTTTTTTTTTTTTTTTTTTTTTTTTTTTTTTTTTTATAAACAATGAATACAGAAATAACACACAACAAGCAAATAATTCCTTTCCACCCTCTTCAATATTTATTCCATAACACTAGAACATATAAAAAAAAAAAAAAAAAAAAAAAAAAAAAAAATCTTTTTTTTTTTTTTTATAATTAAAATAATATATAATCCTAGCTAAAATCATCCATTCTGCCACTAAATTTCACAAATTTCAAAAACATCATTATCATTTCAAGTCTTATAACATCATCATTTATCCCTATCCCAAGCATAAGACTAACATTGAGACTGCCTAGCTTTTCTTTTTGGCATATAATTCTCATATCCTTTCTAAGTCTCTCGTAAAAAGGACACTCAATTAGAAAGTGATGTACAGTCTCATTCTTCAAATTACAAGCATTACAAGCAGAGTTACCAAATTTCCCAATCCTAAATAGTCTAGCATTAGTACTTACATGACCTGATCGAAAACGGAATAACAAATTACAATTTCTCTTTTTCAACTTACTATAAATTTTACTATCAAAGTGGTTATGTTTTTTCTGGGCTACAAGGCTGACCATGGATTAAATCCTTCAAAAGTCCAAATCTTCTTTTTCTCAATCCTCCTCTGATTGCTCTCAATTCCTTATATTCATTTCCCTCTACACAGTCATGGGGTTGTGCTGCTGCTATTTTTGCATGTTTATCAGCCATTTCGTTGCCTTGTATACCTACATGTGCTGGTGTCCATACAAGCTGAATTTCATATCCATTTTGGAGCAATTGGAGAAGTGTGTTGTAACAAAAGCTGACTTCTTGGTTTTGGTTTGAAGTAAAATTTTGTAAGCTCAGTATAGCAGCTTTTGAGTCACTACAAATAGCAAATTTTCGTTCTTCTTTGTCCTTTATTGTGGCCTTTTGGATTAAATCAAGCGCTATCTCTATTGCTTCAATTTCTGCTTCAAAGACTGTTGAGTATTGTCCTAGAGATCTGGATGCCACTAAGTTCTTCTGAGGAACAAAAGCTGCAGCTCCCACTCCCTTTCCTTCTATTTTGGATCCATCAGTATATATTAGACAGAAATTTTGAAATTTTTCTGTGATAAGTTTGTTAAATTCCATTTTTGTGTGTAGTGGATTTCTTTCATTTTTTTGTATTTTTTCTATGGTACAGGGTATTTGCATCCAAAGCCATGGTGGGGTTTCTATGGGTTTCTTATATTGCAACATTCTAGTAATAGAGAAATTCAAGCCTTCTACTGTCATCAGTGCTTCTGCTTTCTCAAATGGGTTTAAATGTTTCCTTAGTTTATTTGGGTTCATGGTATGGAATAGCCCACGCTTGACAATATGTTTCTTGATTGGATGATTTTTATCTGATGTCCATAGTTTCTGAATATATTTAAGTAATAGTACATCTCTTCTTGTTGACAGTTTTTCTATGCCAGATTCAATTAATAAGAATGGAATTGGTGTGGTATGTTTTGCACCAAAAGCAATCCTTATAGCTGTGTTTTGTATAACTTCTAGCTTATTTAGCAGACCTTCATTTGCACTGCCATATATAGTGGCCCCATATTCAATTTTTGGTCGTATATACTTGATGTAAAATTCTCTCATTACTGCTGAGTTAGCTCCATACCTCCCCCCTGCCATCATTTTCAGAAGATTTATCTTTTTAAGTTATAAATTGATCCTCCACTTTCTCTTGATTTAAAAATTATTGCTCAATCCAGGCAATATTAACAGTGTTTCCACACCAGAAAAAGGAACAGTCAGACCGCAGCCGACAGAAAGAGCTGACCGCAGCTGGCACATATGCATACAGAAAGAATGAGAGAGTGAAAAAAAAAACACCTACAAGCATACTGAGTCAGACATACAAACACAAACAAGGGGACAAGAAAATCACTATTCAGACACACATGCATACAGAGAGGGCTAGAGAGAGAGAAAAAGCCGAACACGCCGAGTCATATGCACACACAGACAGACACAAAGACAAGTAAACCACCACTCAGACATAATGACAGAGAGAGAGAGAGAGAGAGAGAGGGAGAGAAAAGACATACAAACACAGAGAGTCAAACATACAAACACACAAAGAGAAACAAACAAAGACCTACTCAGACGCACAGGGACAGAAAGTGAGAGAGACAAAAACATAGAGAGAGTGAGAGAGAGAGAGAAATAAAAGCACTTTTGACTACAATAAACTCGGCTAGCTGATAAATCCCGAGTGTTTTAGATGACGACAACTAAGTTACATTGAGTTAGCTGTTTTATAAGTTAAGTTTGTCTAAGTTCACCTAGTGTGGCGGCAACAGTAAGTGGTCATTCTCTGCGCCTCACTTGGCCATGACTTCCACTTTTCTCCACAACTATTCCCTCTTTTTTAAATTCAAAAATCAACGGATCTCGGTATATGCACACACAGACAGACACAAAGACAAGTAAACCACCACTCAGACATAATGACAGAGAGAGAGAGAGAGAGAGAGAGAGAGAGAGAGAGAGAGAGGGAGAGAAAAGACATACGAACACAGAGAGTCAAACATACAAACACAATAAGAGAAACTAACAAAGACCTACTCAGACGCACAGGGACAGAAAGTGAGAGAGACAAAAACATAGAGAGAGTGAGAGAGAGAGAGAAATAAAAGCACTTTTGACTACAATAAACTCGGCTAGCTGATAAATCCCGAGTGTTTTAGATGAAGACAACTAAGCTACATTGAGTTAGCTGCTTTATAAGTTAAGTTTGTCTAAGTTCACCTAGTGTGGCGGCAACAGTAAGTGGTCATTCTCTGCGCCTCACTCTGTCTCGCTCTTTGTGTCTGTCTGTCTGAACAGGCGTTTGCTTGTTTCTGTTTGCGTGTTTCTATGTTTGACACTGTGTGTTTGTTTGTGTTGTTGTCTCTCTTTCTCTGTGTCTGAGGGTTAGAGCGGCTGTTTGCTTATCTCTATGACTGTCTTTTTGGGTTTGTGTGTCCGTCTCTGCATGTTTGTGTGTATTCTCTCTCCCTCTCTCTTTTTCTCTCTCTCTCGCTCGCTCTCTCTCTCTCTCTCTCTCTCTCTCTCTCTCTCTCTCTCTCTCTCTATGGCTCTGTGTCTGAGCGGCCGTTTACTTGTTCCTGCGTCTGTCTGCGTCATTCTGACTCGTTGTCTTTTTATGTTTTCTTGTCTCCGAGTCCGAGAGAGCGAGATCTAGCGAGCGGGAGAGAGGAAGAGAGAGAGAAAGAAAAAAGAGAGGAAGAGAGAATACACACAAACATGCAGAGACAGACACACAAACACAAAAAGATAGATATAGAGACAAGCAAACATCCGCTCAAACCCACAGGCACAGAGAAAGAGAAAAAACAACACATACAAACACACAGTGTCAGACATAGAAACACACAAACAGAAACAAGCAAACACCTGTTCAGACAGACAGACACAAAGAGGGAGACTTAGAGTGAGGCACAGAGAACGACCACTTACTGTGCCCCCCCCCACTAGGTGAACTTAGACAAACTTAACTTATAAAGCAGCTAAATCAATGTAAATTAGTTGTCGTCATCTAAAACACCCGGGATTTATCAGCTAGCTGAGTTTATTGTAGTCAAAAATGCTTTTATTTCTTTCTCTCTCTCACTCTCTCTCTCTCTTTCTGCCCCTCTGTGTCTGTGCAGATATTATTTTGTCCCCGTGTCTGTCTTTGCAGGTTTTTGTATCTTACTCTGTCTATTTGTAGTTTTTTTGTCTCTCTCTATGTGCCTGTGAGTCCGTACGGATGTTTCCTTGTCCTCATATCTGTCAAATCTGTATGTTCGTGTATGTTTTTGTCTCTCTCACTCTCTATGCCTGTGCGTCTGAGTGGGTGTTTGTTTGTTTCTCTTTGTATTTTTTTATGTTTGACTCTCTGTGTTTGTATGTCTTTTATTTTCTCTCTCTCTCTCTCTCTCTGTGTCATTATGTCTGAGTGGTCATTTACTTGTCTTTGTGTCTGTCTGTGTGTGCGTATGATTCGGTGTGTCTGGCTTTCTCTCTCTCTCTAGCTCTCTCCGTATGCATATGTGTCTGAATAGCGATTTTCTTGTCCTCATGTTTGTGTGTCTGACTCAGTGTGTTTGTAGGTGCTTTTTTTTTCTCTCTCTTTCTTTCTGTGTGCCTATATGTCTGAGCTGCGGTTTGATTGTTTCTTTTCTGTTGTGGAAATACTGTCAATATTGCCTGAATTGAGCAACAATTTTTAAAGCAGGAGAAAATGGAGGATCAATTTATCACAGAAGTTCCAAGTGGTTTGAAACAGTTGGTTCGTTTAGTCAGTAGAGGATTTTATCAAATAGAAGATCGTTTAATATTAGATATGCTGATCAGAAATCCTTGTAAGTGACAAAAATGTTTCTCAGAACAAAGCTAATCAAGATAGCCTAGGCTACAAGATTCCATAAGTAACATCAGGACAAGGTAAATGTACTAGCCAACTCGACTCCTTTTTGTATGCCCTCTCCAAATATAATCGTCAATTATTGAAAGATGCACTCACCCTTTCTGGTTGTCCCATATAAAGTTCATGGAATATCTAAGAACCAAAAGAATACATTAAAATAATGGAATTCTTACTTTATAATATTCAGGATGTGAAATCAATGTAGCCTATATTTATTCATGTCAAGAAGAAAGCATACCAGGAAAATAATTCTTATCTCATAATAGCCTAGAGATAATTTATTGACAAAACACATAAAAAAAACTATTGCTACTTTCCCTAAAAAGCAAAGCTTGTCTCTGGAGGAGGTAGAAAAAAGGTTAAATTCTAGTTAATTGACTTCTTGCTATCTCAGAAAGGGTTTAGGTTAGGAAAATAAAACTTTCAGAGATGAATCTACAGACTAAAGTCTGTCCTGGGTAGGTATTTTGAAGCAACTAGGCCTACCTCTGTAAAATTCTAGTTAATTTACTGCTTGCTATCTTGGAAAGGGTTTAGGTTAGGAAAATGAAATTTTCAGGGATTTGTCTACAGGCTAAAGTATGTTCCTTAAATTTCAGTTACTTAAAGTTATTTTACCTTAAATTTCAGTTACTAGTTGCTTTTTCTCTGCCTTTGGTTCTGAAAATTCAATTCCAGTTATTTGAGTTGAATGTTGAGCCATATCTATGTTTTTTTTTTTAAATTTAGGAAATGTATTTGCATATCTTTAAAACCTTATAAAATAGAATTGATCAAAGTTATGAAGCTGAAAACAATTTTGAAAGAGAGAAGGAATTTGAGAGGGAGGGAGTAGAGGTAGTTGCTTCAAAATACCTTCCCTGGACATACTTTAGTCTGTAGATTTCGTAGACAAAATTTTTTTCAGCCTCATAACTTTGCTCAATTCCATTTTACAGGGTTTTAAAGATATGCAAATACATTTCCTAAATTTTGAACATTGATATGGCTCAAAATTCTATTCAAATAACAGGAATTGCATTTTCAGAACTAAAGGCCAAGAAAAAGCAACTAGTAACTGAAAATTAAGGTAAAATATTGTTTTGTCAAAATTTCAATAGGTATAGATCTGTCATGTAGGCAAATTTCAGGGCCCTATAGAGGGAGAAGGAGTAGAGGTGGGTACTTCAAAATACCTTCCCAGGACATACTTTAGCTGTTAGACTCATCTTTGAAAGTTTAATTTTCCTAACCTAAACCCTTTCTGAGACAGTAAGAAGTCAATTAATTAGAATTTTACCAGAAAAAATAAAATCCTTAAAAGAAAAAGAACACTTGGCCACCAATGGCACTAATACCACCACACTAAACAATAAAGTCAAAATAATATCATATATTATACTTTTCCTTTGGTAACATCATATCAACAAAACCCCCACAATAAATTAATCAATCAACCAAAACTTTATTCAGAAAAAGGCAGTTTCTTTATGCATATTCCAAATATATTAGAGTCTCCAATAATCCTAATATCACTAGTTAAGCTATTGCATTTCCTTGTGCCTCTATAAAAACAGAAAACCATGAACAGGAAGAAATAGCCTACCTCTAGGTACATAGAAGTCAACACTACCACTTGTATTATGAGAATGAACAGTATGCTTAATGGACAATAAACCACCAAAACAACAAGGCTGAATATCCTGCTGCAGTCCAAAATTAAACCACAATACATATAATTCATGAAGGCCTACAGCCAGAAAAACTTTCAAAGATGGGTCAATTTTTTGAATAGACTTATATGCGGGCTAAAATCTTTACTGCATGATTTTATAGAACTCTTGTTGGTTTTAAGATAGAAGAAAAAGTAGAGAGCCAAATAGCCTGCTCAAACCATAAAGTATATATTTGTATATTGGAGAAAAATAAAAATGGCATATTTAGATAAAAAGGACATATTTAGGAAAACAATGTTGAAGTTTCTTTATTATACCTTCATTTCTTACCAGAATTTTGCTAGTTGAAGTTACATATTGCTGAAAAAATGGAGTTACATATATTGCAATCCTAAGGTTTTTCAAAGATGCAATCCATTTTATAATGCCATTGGACATATCTAGTTCCTTGATCTGTGGGTAAAAGTTCAGTGATTGTACAAAAATATATACAATGAGTATAAATAACATTCTTTAAAAATTATTGTTAATTAATCTTTAACTACAAAAATCTGTAAAGCAGTTAACCCTAGGCCCATTAAGTTGAAACAAAAGAGCTATGTATAGAAAAATGCAAGGGAAATACATAACTTTGGATAACTGTAAAACATATAATCTGTACATTATTTTATCTGTTTATTTTATCTGTTATTGATTAATATATATATAAGGTAAAATGTATAATCTGTACATTTGGGTTATTGAGGGTAAATCAAATTGAAGTGCTTTAAGGACTGACTGACTACAATTTTTCTGCATTTTGTGAGGTAAGAATTGTTTTCTTAACATGTTTCCTTCTCAATAGGTTTAATTGCACACTAACACTAAGGATCCTTCTATTAATCAATATTATTATACAATTTTTAAAGTATTTCCAAATAATATTTGGGAAATTATGCACTCACAGACACATTAAGTTAAATTGCAAACTGAGAAGGTAAGTGCAATGTTTGTATTAACAAGGTTTATTGACCCAGACTTCCTATAAAATAAAGCACTGAATAAGTACAGCACAAGCATTACATTAAGCATGGTATAGGCACAGCTTGGAATTAAGCACAAGCATAGCATAATGCTATATCTTCCTACTTTTGTCATTTAAGCTGCCTGTATTTCCTCTTTCATCAACACTCAACATTTGCTTCTACTCATCCACTGTGAGTAGGCTTACACACTGTAAAAACATTCAGAAAGGTACATGTGACAAGGCATTAGGCTTGCTTCTTACATATTCACTAGCTAGTTCACTTCTTATTCCTCTTGTACTGTCTATTTACCAGTTGGGCCTTTTAGGTGGGTTGACAGCTCTTCCAGACCTGGTTTGGATTGGTTGATATAAACCAATAGTGGTGGTACTGGAGCTGGTGCTAGGTCTCACCACTGTATGTCTATCTGGCATCCCAGAACCTCCAGCAAGTGTTACCTACATGCAGGGTGCAGCTAGTTGAAATGGTGTGAAAGGTAAGGATGAGCTGTAACATTTGTTCTGTGACTCTGCTGGCAGTGTGCAATCTCTGCCAGCAGGTATTTTGGGCAATTGCCGGTTTAGCAAGACTGATGCAGCCCTGCCTTGTTTATCTTCAGAATGACATTGTGGAAGGTCTAATAGGTGCTTCCTATTCCTTCTTATCACTGGCCCATCCTCTGTTCCCACAATATATAGTTGCAGCAGCTCTGAACAAGCAATGACAGTTGCTGGACTCCAGATGCCCTGTGGGGATGCTTGGACATGTACTGAATCCCCTACTTCAAGTGGTGACAGGGGTTCAGCTGATTTCTCATAATGAGACTTCTGCTGCTGCTGCCTTTCCACATGGGAGTTCAGGAATTCCTTTTCTGGGACTGCTTTCTTTTGTAGATGGTAGGTCCTGCATGGTAGGATCAATTCTAGCTGGTGGCTTATCAGGAGTTAAGCTGGTACAGCTAGGCCATCTACAGGCATGTTCCTGTACTCTAATAGTCCCATATAGGGGTTATCAACATTTTCAGATGCCTTGGTCATCAGGCTCTTAGTTGTCTGTACTGATTTCTTGATTAGTATGTTGGATTACAGATTGAGTGGGCTGGATGTGAGGTTCATGAATCCCCATGGCTTTGCAAATCCCTGGAATTCTGTTGAGGCATGCTGTGAGCCATTATCAGATATGAATACCACTGGTATTCCATATTGAGCAAAATAGGTTTTCAGTTTGCTAATCACTGCCTTTGACATGAGAGTATTCAGTTTATTTACTTCATAAAACAGACTGTGATATTCTGTATTGACTAAGAAATCCTTTCCATTCCACTTGAAGAGGTCAGATGCAGTCTTTTGCTATGGCAGAGGTGGGACAGAATGGTTGATCAAGGGGTCTTTTTGGTTTGAAGGCATATTTTTGGCACAGGATCTGCACTTCCAGATATACTAGTCAATGTCACCAATCAGACATTGGCCAGTAGACCAGCATGCATGCCTATTGCTTGGTTTTATTCATGCCAAGGTAGGGAGCATGTAGTTGTGTCAGGATTTCAGGTTGTAAAGCTTAGGGTATCATGAGTCTCTCCTTTAAAGATGATGCCATTGCTGTAGAGTTCATTCTGGATGCTCCAAAACATGACAATATTTGACTGGCAGCTTTACCATCCATTTTCTGTAGCCTTGAGGACATCCTTCAGTTGTGGGTCTTTGCTGGTTTGAAAAAAGTTTGGTTTATTCTGGTTGAAGTAGCAAGACCTCAATGGAAACGTGTATCTCAAGTTGTACACTGGTGTTTAAGTGAAAGTGGCTTCATGTGTTTGGTTTGCTGCATTATGTTAAGTTACATGTGCTGCTCTGCTTTCAGACACCAAAACAACATTCCAAGAGTGACAGTCACAAAATTAAAGTTACGCTAAAACTGAAAATGAATCAATTCCAATAATATGTTAGTCTTTCTACAGATGAAAACTCTGGAATTATGGTTCCTTGAGTTTGTCCCATCCCAAAGACAACTGCCAGAGAGGCGAACTGATATGGCACTAAAAATTGTAGACTTGAATTCTCTGCAACTTTTTGTCAGAATAAAGGCTTTGGGTACAGTCTTTAGGCAATGTTTAGGACAGCAGTACCAGATGAATTTTTTATTGGGCCTTAGAAGCTCTATATATTTGGTGAAAGAAGCACTTTATCCCTACTTCAGAGACCTGTTAACCTAACATGATGATCATATATCATCATGCATGTGATGATACAACAATCACAAAAGTCAGAAGAAGTTGCAGCTATGAGTGAGGTTATGGTCTGATGTGGATGGAAAGGCTGTCACCATATTTTTGATGAGTGTTTTATTGCCCAAATTACAGCTGATTAGACAAGTTAATTGAGTGCATATCTGAGCATTGTTTGCCTTTCGAAAATATGATAACTCTCCATTCTAATGTACCTAATATAATGTAAATAACAATGCATTCAAAATTTTTGATAAAAAGAAAAGGATTACTTATAGTGGAAGTGGCTTGGTGATATAGGGCCTTGCTGAATTGACTCCACACACAATACATTCCATAGGGCTATGGAAGAGCTGGGGAATAAATCTTTCCAGCCAAACATTCTATTGTACTACTTTCTCCATGGGTGACCTAGCAGAGTAGGCCAACATAAAATCCAGGAAGAAAAGAGCTTGTAAAATACATTCTTATACAGTGCATTCCAACACACTTTGCCTGCCAGCAGACAAACTTCTAGGGAGGTGTAAGCCATCCAATTATTTCTTCAAATTCATTCCCAGTAAGAATCCTGCTACTATCAAGCTTTCCACATATATGAAGATTACGAAAATTTTAAAGTAAAAGACAATGTAGACTGAACTTAAGCTAATTTCAAACAGTTCTCTCATTTGGCTGCCAACTTTCAATCTGCTTTATGATCACCTTGCTTTATGATAAGTATAATTCAGTTGTGGTTGTACTTGCTGAGATGTTTCTCTACAAAAAGGATCTCTCTACCTTTACTGACCATATGACTATTTCATTATTAGGTGACTGGAGTCTGTATACTTTACTTTCAGGTGACCAATATGTCAGAAGCATAGATGAATCTCTACAGTGGATTTTTTTCGTAAAGAGCAAGGTATCACTGCTGAAAGGTTTCTCAGCAAAGAAAGTATCGAAAATTTTGTGAGCATTGGACTGTTTCATCATTGCAAAGAGGGAGGGATCACTTCAATGCTGGAGTCCAATATTCTCTTATGGAGCTATGGGCTACAAAAGGCTGTGAACTTGGCATTATATGGCTCCATGGCACCAGGAAAATGGTCCAGCTGCAGCAGCAGTATATTAGATCTGGTAAAAATATTACCCCTGAAAGGGATGAAGCCAGATGCTATATGTGCTGATCTTAGACTTCTGGACTTGAAAGTAGGTTTCTCTTTGTTGTCAACAAGAATTGATGAGTATCAGAATAATCTAGTCATCCTTAAAATTTTGTGTGCTAAAATATCCAGTAATGGCCAATGAAGTTAAAACTAGCCTTTTCTTTTCTCACGGGAGTGCTGCAGTTGAGTGTTGTTTTTTGAATTCAGTCAAGATTCTAACAGATAAAAGCGAAAATGTCCCCATTACAAAAAGTCTACTAAATTTAGCCATACTTTCCTCAAACAAAAAGAAGAGAAGAAAAAGGAAAAGAAGGACAACAAATGAAGGAGAATGAGAAAGCTATTGTCTGGCATGGAGAAATTTAAAAAAGGCCAATTGAGAACTTACAAATAGAACTCAAGGAGCAGAAACAGGAGAGCTTGAACCAGGATCTTGACAGTATGGCTATGACTGTTGCGATCTTGACTGTTTGCTATGTTAGCAACAGACGTTAAAAATGTGAACAGACTTTGATCGATTGTTTGGCCTAAAAGCCAAAAAAATTGAGTGATTTCCAGCATACATGTTGTATTCAGGCTATAGTTTTTCACCAAATAATGAAGTAAGGAAAAGAAATGTCAAAAAAGAAAAGATTGCCAGCTTGGTTGTGAGGACATTATAGCTGTCAAGTGTCACTGCTCCTTGGCTAAAATTCAGACACTTTTAATGCAATCCTAAATTCCAAACTCCCTCCTTATCATAACAAAATGATATTTAAGTCATCCATTTAGATCCTAAAAAAGAGACAAATATATTACTAATCCCATTATTTCCCCAAGTGTGTGAAATATTATTAGAAATAATAATCATCAAAATCTCTCGTTGTTGAGAAAGTACCCGTAAGGTCGACAACTATTTCGTCAGAGGACCCTTAAATTTCGACACCAATTGTTTCTCATCTGTTTTACATTATTATTTAAGAATTAACGACGCTTCTTGACTACTAAGGTCCTTGCGTCGGCCCTGCAGTGCATTCCTGCAGCTTGATTCGATCTCTGGGTCCTGTATTACCAAGCCAAGGTCAAATCCACTCATCTGTTTTACATGTTCAGTGAAGTTTGGACAGAGTCATCTATATTTCGAAGGACCTTGAGGGCTTATGTTTGAATTCGGTTGAGGGAACATTTTTAATCGGCTTGCCATTCCACTAAACCAGACAAGAATTTTTGACACCTTGAACATATTTTTGCCCATGTAATATTCGCTGCCATTTTAATTTGATTTTATCAATAAAAGCCAATATGGCTACATTTTAGAGAAGATCAGATGTATCTTGACGCATTGATGCTCTCCAACTTTTTTTTTGCAAAAAATAAGCAGATAGTGACAGCTTGGACATTATATAGCTTAAAAATTTTTGAGAGCTCATTTGTTTCGAAAACAGGAAAGTGATTGAATTAAATATTCTTTTCTTATATGGGTGTATTGGATTTCAAGAGATGGCGTTCCAAGTCACGACTAAGCAGAGTTATCCTGTTTTGAAGGAAAATTTCGACAGTGGTTTCAAAATTACACTATCGAATTATCAGTGCCTTTTCCCTATATATATATATATATATATATATATATATATATATATATATATATATATATATATATATATATATATATATATATTTATCACTTGCTCTATTCAAATCCTTGTAGAGTGAATCAGAGACATTGAACATTAAAACCACATAGAAATCATCCGGCATTGTATATATATATATATATATATATATATATATATATATATATATATATATATATATATATATATATATGTGTGTGTGTGTACAATATCATTGAAGTTCTGGTTTGGAGCCTGCTAATATAAAATCGTATTAGTATAAGATTGCTTTTTATGATATTTTAGTTTTGTTGTTGTTATTTTGTATCCTAAATCAGTATTCCTGAAGTAAAAAGGAAAGATATGTCTGGCTAATAGATTGTAATATAGGAGGTGATCTTTTTCATTGTAGCTTATTTCTCTTTAGGTATGAAGGAAACTGACCTAGCTGCACTTTTACGGTTTGATGTAAAGATGCTAAAGAGTCGGATAAATACACTGAAAAACGACAAGATAGTACAAATCAGGATGAGATCGGAGACAGGACCTGATGGAAAAGCAATTAAATGCAATTATTATTTTATTAACTATAAGGTAACTATTTGCCTTTGCTTCTGTCGAGTACAGTCATTCATAGACCTGTATCTGCAATTTACCGTGATTGTTTGCTAGGTCACAAGGAATATTTATTTTCCTAAATGAAGCAATACACTTTAGCACCATCTGTGTATGCTTGAATAGACAGAATATAGATGAGCGGTAGGTATTTTAAACTGAGACTGTGATTTATAATTCTATGTATATTTTAAACACATCTTCGAATGTAGAACAGAATATAGGGATTTTCTCTTAAGATTAAACTCTAGGGGATTGCCTCAGAAAAGGTCGGGCATTAACTGGATTTCCCATGTTTTAATCCACCCAGACTAGGGTCTGATTACCATCCTCGGTTTTGCCTACCTTTAACTATTTAGAACAAAACTTCTTTATAAATAACGACGAAAAAGGTTTGTTTATTTAAAACCTTTGTAGATTATATTAAGTACTTTGTGTTTTGACTAATGTATTTGTTCAAATGTTAGTGAAACTTTCACAGAAGAAAATGGCACCCGAGACAGGGAGGGGGGCTTCCATGGATCTACTATTAGTTCTTATGCAGTTTTTCATTTTTGTAAAATGTCAGTGCTTTTTTGTAGACTAAAAAGAATATTAAAGTGACAATATAGGTGTCACTTGAGTTGTCAGTTATAAAGTTAGTTCTCCATTGGCTTAGAAAAGAATCAATTAATTTTTTTTAATTAATCTGAGCTCAAATAACCAAGACTAAGAGAAATATACTAAGAATAAAAAAAAAAAAAAAAAAAAAAAAAAAAAGTTGATTAGAAATCATGTGAATCGTGTGATAAAAAGTAAAGCAGTTCAAAATAGGGATGAAACCTTTTTATTGACAGTGAATAGATATAAAATTATTTTTATAATTATTATATATAATTATTTTTATATATTAATTATTATCAGAGTTTTACTGCTGATGATGAACACTGTTTACGTGTTCGAAATATCCAGTTAAATAATTTTATATCTATTCACTCTCAATTAAAAGGTTTCATCCCTATTTTGAACTGTTTTACTTTCGTCACGGAAAGGCAGTGTGGTCTTCGAAGTTATCTATGAATCATGTGATCATAGAAAATCATGTGAGAAGTATTCTTTATTATATCCCTATATATTTTAATTGATCCTATTTCAGTTCAGCGCTGCTCAGATTAGACCATTAGATTAATGCCGATTTATCTCCATTTTCCTTGCCATTTTCGGTGGTTATAAAACCATAAGTTAATGTGATAGGACATGAGTTATGCGTGTAAAATTTTAAGAAATAAACTTTCTTTTACAAAAATTTGTTTTGCAGTATGTTTTGTAAAATCTAACAAACTAATTTTTTAATCGTTAATGATTATGAAGAAATTGATTTATTTATTTCCCTCAAAATCGAGGAGTATGTAAAATAATGAAATTGAAGAATAATTCTACGAATATAACAAAGTAACGATTTACAATCCGCTCAAAAACATCACTGAACAAAGCTCGTCAAATAAAAACGAAAATAATTGATATTTTTTTTACATTGGAAAAAAAGGGAAAAGGTTATGCAGAGAGAGAAGATTTTCAGACTTGCAGTAAAAGTTATCGGTCTTAGTCTTAGCCAGTTCCAATGGCTCTTTAACCCTAAATCTTTCAACTAACTATCTGTTACTAAAATAAATTTAAAAACCAAGTAAAAATTTAAAATATTTAAAAAATAACCGCGAATTGATGAAAAATTTCAAATTTTAAAACTTGAATCTTGAGCTGAAGCACGATTAGGTAACCCAGATAAACAACAGCATCACAAACCAGAAATAAATTATTCCTGTTGTAAATTAATTCAGCTCTGTTAATAAGGCCATTCGATACCGTGAAAATCATTTTATGTGTATTAGCGTTGGCTGGCCATCTAAAAAACAAAGATCCCATTAGCGAATTTTCACAGTGCCACAGGGAACTCCCAAAGTACTGTTGACACAACCTTAGATATGTCACCAGTTCGAAGGGCTAGCGACTCGCTAGTTTTAAATAAGGGGGCTGCATAATCCCTTACTAATTGCTCAGCAAAGCGTTGTCTATTCAATGTACATGCGGCATAAATGATACGCCCCCTATGTCGGCAAGATTTTCAATCAATGCGGGTAGAATAAGAGGGGACCCCCAAAGCTTTCAGATTACGTAAATGGTGCTTCCTTAGAGCTGATTTATAATGTTTTCCTACAGGTATTCCTGCAGGCATGCGGGAATATTTTTAGGGACTGCCCTTTCCTTAACTTTAAAAAGAAACTTCTGCTCCATTCAATCGAAAAGAACAAAATTCAAACTTTCAAATGATGTAAGTTTCATTAAATCTGAATATTTTTTCTCTGACGCAAAACGGGAGAATATAAATGGTTTGAGGCACAAACTAGTTTGAGGGCACAAACTAAAAAAAAACAGCCTATAATCGACCGATTCTTGAATAGATTGAAAAAATTGATCTATGGATATAGAGCCATTCTTTAAGATGCCTCATTGTCTTAATATTGACGGGAAAATATTGACATTTTTGGCACTAGTAGAAATATACTAGTAGAACCTTGTAGAAACACTAGTAGAACCACTAGTAGAAAATGCATTAGTAGAAATATCTCTATTAGTGTTCTGCTAGAGGCACTGATCCTGCCAAGGATTAATATACATATCATACTAAATACAATCCTAAAGAAACAGAGTTTGCCTGTAAGAAATATGACTAAAAGACTTCTTTTTTTATGCTTAATTTTCAAACAGTCTGTGGTAATTAAAAAACAGAATTTTAATATCAATCAACAGATACATCAAAAAAATTGGCTTTTTCTGTTGATTAAATAAAAAAAAACAATTTTTTTAAATGAAAGTAAGGAGCAACATTAAAACTTAAAACGAATAGAAATTACTCCGTATATGAAAGGGGCTTTTCCTCCTCAACGCCCCGCTCTGTACGCTAAAGTTCGACTCTTTCTCTTAACTCTATCTTTAAAACAGTAAGAAACTTTAGCGTAAAGAGCGGGGCGTTAAGGAGGAAAAGCCCCTTTCATATACAGAGTAATTTCAGTTCGTTTTAAGTTTTAATGTTGCTCCTTACTTTCATTTAAAAGACTTGTTTTTCTTATTTAATTTCTGGACGTTTTTGAATTAATGCATGTTTTGATCTTGGCTCTCCGCACATGAATAGTTAAAACGAAATTTATATATTAATTAATTGCAATTAATCGGAAGATTTTGCGAAAAAAGGAGCGAGGGAGGAGGCCTAGTTGCCCTCCAATTTTTTGATTACTTAAAAAAGCAACTAGAACTTTTAATTTTTTACAAACGTTTTCATTGGTAAAAAATATACGTAACTTACGTAACGAACTTCTATATTCGTATGTTTTTATTGCGTATATGAGGGGGGTTCAACCCTCGTCAATACCTCGCTCTTTACGCTAAAGCTTGAATTTTGTCCAAATTCCTATAGAATGACCTCTGAATCACAAAGGCTGTAGAATAAATAGTTGAAATTACTAAAAATACTTTAGCGTAAAGGGTGAGGTATAACGAGGTAAACCCCTCATATACGTAATAATTTTTGTTCGTTTTAAGTTTTAATGCTGCTCCTTACTTTAAGTAGAAATAACTTCTCATATTTATTTTTTCATTGTTTTTTCAAATAATGCTAAAACATCCTGCGCCCCCTTCATTGAAATTCTCTCCCCCCCTGAGAAGTTTCTCCACGGAAATATCCTCCAACGTAACCCCCCTCAACTCTCCCCCTAAACCCAAAAAATCTCCCTGAAAATGTCTGTACACTTCCCAGTAACCATTACTTTATGTAAACACAGGTCAAAGTTTGTAACTTGCAGCCCCTCCCACGGGGACTGCGGGGGAGTAGGTCGTCCCTAAAGACATGGTTATTAGGTTTTTCGACTATGGTGAATAAAATGGCTATCTCATAATTTTGATCCGGTGACCTATGGGAAAAAATGAGCATGGGAGGGGGCCTAGGTGCCCTACAATTTTTGTGGTCACTTAAAAAGGGCACTAGAACTTTTCATTTCCATTAGAATGAGCCCTCGTGTGACATTCTAGGACCACTCAGTCGATACGATCACCCCTGGGGAAAAAAACAAATAAACACGCATCCGTGATCTGTCTTCTGGCAAAAAATGCGAAATTCCATATTTTTGTAGATAGGAGCTTGAAACTTCTAGAATAAGGTTTTCTGATACGCTGAATCTGATGGTGTGATTTTCGTTGAGATTGTATGACTTTTAGGGGGTGTTTCCCCCTTATTTTCTAAAATGAGGCAAATTTTCTCAGGCTCGTAACTTCTGATGGGTATAACTGATCTTGATGAAACTTATATATTTAAAATCAGCATTTAAATGCAATTCTTTTGATGTAAGTATTGGTATCAAAATTCTGTTTTTTAGAGTTTTGGCTACTATTGAGCCGGGTCGCTCCTTACTAAAGTTCGTTACCACAAACTGTTTGATTGTAAATATATAAGATTCATTCAGCTTGGTGTTATCCATCAAAGGGGGGGGGGCATCCCCCAAAAGTCCTGGAATTTTATTGAAAATTGCACCGTCAGATTCAGTGTATCATAGCACCTTACTGTAGGGGTTTCAAGCTCCCATCTGCAAAAATAGGGAATTTTTTTTCGCTTTCTTTGCCAGAAGAAAGATCACGGATTTATGTTTTTTTTTCTTTGTTCTTCCCAAGGGTGGTGGTATCGAATCAATGGTCCTAGAATAGTGGGAGAGGGCTCATTTGAATAAGAATTGAACGTTCTAGTGCCCTTTTTAAGTGACCAAAAAAATTGGAGGTCAGCTAGCTCGCCTCCCTCCCACGCCCCTTTTTTCAAATTTTGAAATGGTGTCTGAAAGTTTGGAAAAGGAACGCCGGGAAATACAGTTTTACAGTTCTGGACTCCCCTTCCCCTGAAAAATCTCCCTCCAAATGAATGAATTTTTCTTGTCAAAACTATTGGTGTCAACTTTATTAGCTTCCACGATTTAAGAATAGGCGTCAATTTTATCTTAAAACTTTTTGATTTTCTGTGAATTTGTAGGTAATTCTGTCATCAAATTTTTTCAAATGATTTGTAAAGTTATTTTTTTTAATTATTTTACTGGCGTACAAGTTTTGGAGTGTTTTGTCCATTTTGAATAACATTTCTTGACTCAAACTTAGTTAAAGTAATGTTAACATATAATTTCAGTAAGATTTCTGAGTCTAAACATGTTTGTCTTGCCATGCATTTCCTTAGATGTAGAAGTCCAGCCAGAACAACATTTAAAGTGCAGGTGATAGAGTGGGGTGACAATTTATGAAATGAGGTTCGGGTGAAAGTTTTTTTTTAATGAAGATATAAAAAGGCACTTTTCGAAATCTAGGGGGGATTCTTTTAAATGAATATAGCAAAAACGATATTTTACAAAATTTAGGGGAAGAAAAATCTGGGAAGGGGGCAATGCCCCCCCCCCATAATTGCAAACCCTAGCGATATAATGGCAAAAGAAGTTTGCTGATTGATAGAATTTAAAATATTAGACATGTCGTCTCTAAATATGTAAGTCTAATTAGACTTAAAAAAGTCCATTGTGGCACAGTTTAAGCGCAAAGTGAAAGTGGCACAGTGGCACAATTTAATTCTAGAGTAATCAGGGGATTTGTTCTATAAATTGTATTGTTTATTTGTATATATTGTTTGGTTTATTGGTCAACTCTTGTGTTTTGTCTTTCGATTTTACTTTAGTTTTCCTTTTTGTTGTTTTCTTTGCTTCGTCATTATTTTTGTTACCTCGATAGGCTCTCAACAAATTCATTCATTCTTCTGTGAATGCCCCTTAACTGATCCATATTTACAGTCGTTCGTAAATGTTGTCAAGTACAAGCTTGATCACATGAGGAGGAAAATGGAAACGGCTGAAATGGATGCAACACGACGTTCGAGATACAAATGTGTTAGCGTTGCCTGTGGGAATATTTTCGATGATTTACAGGTAACACTTACCAACGGTGCATTTGTAAACAGAGTAGCCAGATGGGGCGCATTCGCGTCGTTTCGCCGCTTTTTGAGGTGTTTGCGAATTAATTCTTTCAAATCGGTGCATTTTTTGGGGGAAGAAATCGTTCATTCGGCGCGTTTTTACTAAAAAAAAAACACGAAACTTTAAACCAAACATCTGGCAACACTGTTTCTAAATGCTTTCGTTATCTCTGTCTAAATCAAAATGAAGGATAATCATCCTTTCAAGTTTTTTTGCCACTTAAAATGTATTTCATTGTTTACACCGAGTTACCTAGCTATACACACTCTAGGCGAGTGTTTTAAGTGTAAGGATTGATAATTAATTACTAGATTTGCAAAATGTAATTAATATATATAGTTGATTTTCTAACATTTTATATTAGCTATATTCAAAATTTTGTAGTTAGGAAGGGCAAGTAAGTTTGTAGCTAATTTGGGAGTATGAATTGCTCTCACATAACACTATCAAATGTAAGCAAATTTTGGTGGGTAAAAAAACGAACTTTGTTTTGCAGTGGGTTTTTGACTTTATCTTTGCAAAAGAAATATGATCTTAAGGATTACTGATGAAAGAAGATTACAAGAAGTACCAAAGACTAATATGTATTGTCTCCAAATGCATAGATATATAGATAATTTATAGACAGTAATTAGATAGATACTTAATTTATAAATAAGTTATAGATATAATTAATAATAGATATAATTAGATATAATTTGTAATAGATACAATTAATAAATATTATCAATAAAAGATAGATAATAATAATTATACGTAATGATAACATTATATAATGATAGATAATATTAATAATAATATCACTAAAATATTAATAGATAGATGTAATTAAAAAGATAGATAGCTAATTCATGACTGAACCGGAAATCCCGTATTTCACATCTACAACTACAAAAACTGTAAAATGACACCAAAAAGAGAGAAATAAACACAACAAAAACTTGAAAGGAAAATAAAAAAGGACTACGATCTAAATAATAAGCATATCACTTTATAAATCAACTATGAATAGTGATCAAATCAGAATGTATCAATAGGAAACTGAATCACTAGAATCACTAGACCGAGTAAGTTTACAAACACTAAGCAAGTACAAATCGAAAGGGAAGAAGATTAACAAATTATCTAAACGATTTATCAAAAGCGAGCGAGGAAAAGATTAATTAAGTATATTCAAAGAGCACGTGATAACAATTTTCAACTCCGCCATACGGGCAGAGTAGAGTGTCACTTTTCTCAAATTTGTGTAAGAAATAATTTACGTGGCTAGGTCCAGTTATAAATTGGATTAAGTAAGGAGACGGGCATAAGTTTTTAAGAGACAAAAGATCATCCTTATTACGAAAAAAGTTTATCGTCCGGCTACTGACGGAATTGTCAAACTCATTGTACCAATTATGATATATTACATCGTTCAAAACGGTGCGGGGGACAGTAAAAGAGGGAGTGATATTCTTATGTATTATAATTTCTGTGCCCACAAATTGTGCAGCTAGCTTATCAGTAAGGGTACTGTGATCAGCGAAATGGCGAAATAATGAAAATAAATGGGGGGGGGGGAGAAGATGGCCAGATATTAAGACGATTTTTATTAAAATTATCGTGACCAGGATAATTCAATAGCCCGATAATCAATTGGACTGTCTGTGCAGGATTTCGACTCTTGTTGATAGAAGTGCATCGCGAGGTCCCAGGGACTTATTGCTGTCCGGTTCTAAGCCGGCTTAAGCACTTCGGTGTAGACTTGAGAAGATATGTTGGTTCCCATCCTGCACTGGTATCCAGGATCATTGCTTTTCCCGGGGCCAAAATAATTTCAAAAATTTAAAGAACATGAAAATAGGCTCACAACTTGGAATGTTACGACGTTAAAAAATGACTATCGCATCGACATTTTGACTGACGAATTCAGACGGTTTGAACTGGATTTATTAGGAATTTCAGAAACTCATATCCCAGGGGTAGGAAGCATGAAATTAGGTGACATTGACTTTGTTTACTCAGGAAGGAAGGATGGGGTACATAGACAGGGAGTAGGGCTCACGATGACAAATGGAGCTGCTAAGTCTTCTTTAGGCTGGGAAGGTATTAATAATAGAATACTAATTACTCATTTTATGACTAAGAAGTTCAGGGTATCAGTTATAGTAGTATATGCCCCTGTTGAACCAACTGATGGAGATACTAGTGACTCAGATGAATTTTACTTACAGTTACGGGATCAAATAGACAGGTTACCAAGTAGAAATATGGTGTTTTTGCTTGGAGATTTTAACGCACAGGTTGGTAGAAATAGGGATAGATGGTATCCTAGCCTAGGTAAATTTGGTGTAGGAAAAGAAAACAGTAATGGCTATGGACTTTTGCAATTTTGTAGGTATAACAACCTAGTTATAACCAATACGGTGTTTGGTCACATAATGGCCCATAAGTTGACATGGTATACACGTGATGGTATGACAGCAAACCTTATTGATTATGTTATTGTAAACAGAAGACTAGCAGGATTAATACAAGATACTAGGGTGTATAGGAGTGCCGTTATTGATGTTAAAAGTAAAGATCACCATCTAGTAGTGTCTAAGGTTAATTGAAAGCTGAAATTTCGGAAGGGTAACTCCCTCCCAGAAGGTTATGATGTTGGTAGACTTCAGGATGAAAATTTGAGAAAAAAATTCCAGGAACAGTTGAGTACTAAACTTGAGGGTTTAAAATTTGACGATGTGGAAGATGGATGGAATAATTTCAGAAAAACAATTTGTGAAGTTGCTGATGGTGTCCTAGGGAAGAGTGCTAAGACTGCAACTAGGAATATTAGTGAAAAAGCTTTAGGTTTAATAGAGAGTAGAAGGGGTTTGTATAAGAATTATCGGAGTGATAGGTCGTATGAAAACAAAAGGAATGTAAAGAAAGTGGAGAAAGCATTAAAATATGAACTAAGGAGATGTGAAGTGGAGGCGATGGATAAAATTGCTGAGGAACTGGAAGATGCGGCTAGACGGCATAATAGTAAAATATTATAATGGCATGTTAATAAATTGAAAGGGAGTTGCCAATCCGGACTAGTCCCAGTTAAAGATAGAAATGGGGCCACACTTAGTGATAAGGAAAAAGTTAAAGAAAGATGGGTGGAACATTTTGAGAATGTGCTAAACCGAGATACAGTTGCAGGAAAAGATATAGATGAAAATGAAAAAGTTTGTGATACCTTGGATGTGAAGGAAGATTTGTTTAGTGAGGAAGAATTAGTGACAGTACTAAAAGGATTAAAAAATAATAAGGCCCCAGGTGCTGATAGTATGATTAATGAGTTTCTTAAATATGGCGGCTCTTAGGTTAGGAATAAGCTACTGAAGATTATGAACATGATTTTTGAAAAAGGGGAAATACCCAATGATTTTAGGAAAACCTTAATTAAACCACTGTATAAGAAACGTGACAAGAGTGAGTGTCGTAATTATCGAGGCATTAGTCTTGTCTCTGTAAGTAGCAAATTACTGAGTAATATGATACTTTTTAGACTGAGACATGCTGTAGACAAAGTTTTAAGGGAAGAACAATGCGGTTTTAGAAAAGGTAGAGGATGTGTCGACCATGTTTTCACTCTTAGGTTAATAATTGAGAAGTCCCTTCGTTTTCAAACACCTTTGGTCCTTAGTTTATCGATTATGAGCAAGCTTTCGATTCTGTTGATAGAACAGCGTTAACAAAGGTCTTATCGTTATATGGTATACCAGAAAAATACATTAAAGTGATTTGCGCTATGTACGAGAATAATACTGCTGCGGTTAAGGTAGGAAATGAGGTTAGCAACTGGTTTTGTATTAAATCAGGAGTTAAGCAGGGTTGTGTTCTATCCCCCTTTATATGGATCATTTTGATGGACTTCGTCTTAAGGAGCACAGGAAAGGCAATTGGAGACCATGGAATCAAATGGGGAGGAAGAACGCTCCTGGACCTAGATTATCCTGATGATTTAAGCATATTAGATGAAAGTGTGAGCAAAATGAATGAATTTTTAGAGGTTTTACGAGTTCAGGGTGCTAAAATAGGCTTGAAAATTAATGTAAAGAAGACTAAGTCACTAAGGCTAGGAATAAGTGAAGTTGAACAGGTGACATTAGGTAACGAAAAGATTGATCAGGTTGGGAGCTTCAGTTCCCTTGGTAGTATTATTAGTAAAGATGGTGGGAGCAGTGAAGATGTTAAAAATAGAATAGCTAAAGCTCAGGATGTTTTTTCACAGTTAAAAAAAAGTTTGGAAGAATAGAAAGATAAATCTACAAACCAAGATTAGAATATTGGAAGCTACAGTGATGACAGTGGTCAAATATGGCTCTGAAGCATGGGCACTCCGAAAAGCAGATGAAAATTTACTAGATGTTTTCCAGAGAAATTGCCTACGGATTGTTCTGGGTACCCGGCTGACTGACCGTATTTCAAACAGTAGGTTGTACGAAAAGTGTGGTTCAATCCCGCTTTCTGGGGCTATAATGAAAGAAAGGTTGAGATGGCTAGGCCACGTTCGACGGATGAAGGATGACAGATTACCGAAGATTGTCCTTTTTGGCCAACCGTCAGGGGCTACACGGAAAGCAGGTCGTCCTTGTCTGGTTTGGGAGGATGTCATAAATAAAGATTTAAAGGAAATGGAAGCTTCCTGGGAGGTTGTAAAGAGGGAGGCTTTAAATAGATTAGGTGGGAGGAGGAGCGTGCGTAGCTGTGTTGGCCTCAGGCGGCTTGGTGCTGCAGTGGGTTATTAGTAGTGGTAGTAGTAGTAGTAGTAGATAATCAATTGGAAGTACACCAAATGGCGGCTATGACCTCCCTTGAAGCAGTTCTAAAAGATTTGGAAATCAAAGTCCAAATGCATTAGAATTAAAAAAAAAGAAAATGCTAAACGATCCTGCTTCAATGATGATCCCTAACCTGATCTGAAGTACCTCACACTTATGGTACTACTACTAATAATAGTAATAACTCACCGCAGCACCAAGCCGCCTAAGGCCAACACAGCTACTTACGCTCCTCCTCCAACCCAATCTATTCAAGGCCTTCCTCTGTACACCCTCCCAGGAAGTTCCCATTTCCTTTAAATCTTTATTTATGACATCATCCCACCCCATACGAGGACAACTTACTTTCCGCTTAGCCCCATACGGATGGCCAAAAAGGACAATCTATGGCAATCTGTCATCCTTCCTCCGCAGAACGTGGCCTAGCCATCTCAACCTTTCTTTCAGTATAGCCCTAGAAATCGGGATTGGACCAAATTTTTCGTACAACCTAATTGTTGAAATACGGCCAGTCAGCCGGGTACCCAGAAGAATTCGTAGGCAATTTCTCTGGACAACATCTAATAAATTTTCATCCGCTTTTCGGAGCACCCATGCTTCAGAACCATATTTGACCACTGTTCTCACTGTAGCTTCCAGTATTCTAATCTTGGTTTGCAAACTTGTCTTCCTATTCTTCCAAACTTTTTTTAACTGTGAAAAAACACCCTGAGCCTTGGCTATTCTACTTTTAACATCTTCACTGCTCCCACCGTTTCTACTAATAATACTGCCAAGGTAAGTGAAGCTGCCCACCTGATCAATCTTTTCGTTATCCGATGTCACCTTTTCGTCTTCACTTATTCCTAGCCTTTGTGACTTAGTCTTCTTCACATTAATTTTCAAACCTATTCTAGCACACTGAAGCCAACCTCTTTTCTTCCTGTTTTTCTTTTAGATTGTCTTTCCAGGGTTAAAACAGTTTGGAAGAATAGAAACACAGTTCTTTGAACAAAGATTAGGAACATGGTAAGATTAGAAGTCAGGGTAGTGGCGGTGCTCAGGTATTGATCTGAACATGGGCCCTTCGAAACTCCGAGTCATATATGCTAACTGTTTTTCAAAGCATAGTTTTACGGGCTTGTTTAAATGACCGTAGTGTGCTCATTTAAATTTTAACGACTGCTTGTTACTATATAAAGTAAGAATCTGAACCAGAAATTTGGTTTCTGTCTTATTTTATGGATTATAAGAAAAGAAAGATCGAGATGGTTAGTAAAGTTTTATGAATGAAGGGCATTTGTTAACAAAAACAGGATGTCACAAACTGATCGAAAACGGTAATAAGAAAGTATTTAAAGGAGATAGGAATTGTGTAACGGTGAATAAAGATTAAAGCTATAATATATTAGGGCGGTGGAGGAACTTAGGTAATGAATGGCTTCACGGTTTTGGAATTCATTTAACTAAAATTAAAGCAAAAAGTATTGTTTATTTTGTTTGTATTAAAATATCAACTATCAAATTAAAAGTGTGGTGCAAATTTTCATCTTTCAAAAACATTTTTAACCCTAAGTCCCTAATTTTTAGATAGATCGTCTTCGGAATCCAGACACAAGTGATATAGATCGATTGCTGATTTGTTCCAATTGTCATAGCACCGTTGAAGAAGACGAATCTGCGATTAACAGACAGGATGGTAGAATGGTTCTTAAACGATACAATGAGCAGATAGAGCCTATTTGGCACCTCCTTCAACAGGTAATGTGTTTGTGGAACAGTTCAGTGGAAGATCGTAGAATGGCTCTTCCCAAGGCCGTATCCGTTATTTTTTATTGGGGTGGGGGGTAAATTTTTTTTAAAAACCTATCAAAATATGTTTATATGTGTTTTTCTTACTTTTTTACAAGTCGCACAGAAATTGGGGGGGGGGGGGGTCAAGACCAGTAGCTCTCCTGCCATCCGCTTGATATGTCTTGTTTCTTCCGCTACTTAATGAGTAAATTGAACCCCCACTTCAAAATTAGGTCTTGTTTCCATTTAGATTTTAACTGTTTTACCAAAGCACTATTACGCTTATGAGTTATTGATTTTTTTTTCATTAATCTTTTTTAATGTGTTCGATTTTATTGAATTTGAGTTATTTATTTAGGTATTGATTCACTTTTATATAATGTCTTTGGGGATAAACTAAGTTTCCCACAAAATGCAATGCGTAAAATGACTCACATCAACATCATGCCACTGAAACCTAACCCACGTAATTGAACCCTGACAAAACTTAACCCAGCGAAAATCCACCCACGCCAAACACAATCCAACTAAAATTTAGCCCCTGAAAATATCCACGACGAAAAACTTATTCAATTCAACCCTCAAAAGAAAAATCTAAGAGTTAAAAATAAAAACTTTAGAGCACATAACAGAACAGACATCATTCCAATCGGCCTCTCCACTTGTTTTTGGTAAAATACATTTTTAATGCAGCAGGTTAATTTTTCTAAGAATCAAAATCGGAATCAGGACTGTGAGGAGGAACCACAATTGTCATTAGAGAACATTGCTATATCGTTTACTTTAATTTAATCCAATTCACAATTTGATCTGATTCATCTAAAATTTAGCCGTGTGCGCAAAAAAATAGACAAAGCAAAATTAAAATCACACAAAATTTAACCCAGCAAAACTCAACCAAAGATAATTCACCCACATAAAACTCAACCCACCAAAATTAAACGAAGAAAAGATTCTAACACACTAAACACAACCCAAGAAACTTCCAACCAAAGAAACCTCATCCTGCACAAAACTCACCCCCAGAAAACTGAAAAATTACACCGAAAAAATTTTACCAGGCAAAATTATCCAGCAGCAATTTCAATTAGCTTAGAGTAACTGAAATATCTTTGCCTGGCTTGTGAATTCTATGATATGTTGAATTGTCTTTACTTGTAATGTTTCCATGCTCAAAAATATAAAGCATAAACTTCATTTGCCTATCTCTCCTCTTTTTATGATTAATTAAAAAAAACAAGTTTTTCAGCTCAAAGTAAGGAGCAACATTAAAACTTAAAACGAACAGATTGCTGACCCTAGCAAGTAAGCGCGCCTGCCATAAGAACTTATGGTATCACCTGAGAAATATAAAAAAAATAAAAATAACCAAAATTATATATATGCCCACCAATTTTGAGTATAGCTTCCTTCACCACCATTCACCTAGAACTGATTCGAAGTAATATATACGCTCCATCCTATCCAATCTCCCCCCCCCGTGTTTGCATAACAGTCATCTGTATAGCTTCCTTCACCACCATTCGCCTAGAACTGATTCGAAGTAATATATACGCTCCATCCTAGCCAATCCATCCTAGCCATCTGTCAAAAAATCCCCATGCACTTTCATGCAATACCTTCTAAGAAATTATTTCACCCTACCCACCTGTAACAAAACACCTGCTTGAATTGAAACTTACCCTAATTTAAAAAACTGTGGGAAAAAATACATGGAAAAAGCTACATCAAAATATCATTCAATAGGATAATTATACACGCATTGCTTTTGTAGTACAGCGACAAGCCTTCTTTTTTACTATATCTATTAGCCGCAAGTCTGGTTTCGCGTTGCGAACATGACCTCATTTATAGATTTTTATCTTTTATTACAGTTTTTTTCCTTTTTTTATTTTTTTTTATTCTTTTTATTTTTTTATTTTTTGACGTCATATTTTATTTTTTTTATTTTTTAGTTTTTTTATTTTTTATTTTTTTTCTTTTTTAGTTTTTTCTTTTTTTTCTTTTTCAGTTTTTCTTTTTTTCTTTTTTAGTTTTTTCTTTTTTTAGTTTCTTCTTTTTTTTCTTTTTTAGTTTTTTTCTTTTTTTCTTTTTTTTAAGCCTATTTTTCTTCAATCATATGATGTACAAAAGGAAGTTACATCAAAAAGTTACATCAAATGTCGAAAAATACAGAAAAACCCTAAAATCCCCAAAATCCCGGGTAGGGTGAAAGTGTTTCCCCTACCCACCTGTACCAAAACACCTGCTTGAATTGAAACTTACTCTAATTTGAAAAAAAACTATGGGAAAAATACATGGAAAAAGTTACATCAAAGTATCATTCAATATTTCTTGATTACTTTTATTATACTTATTTGAAAGTTTATTATACTGAAAACTAAGTTTTTTAAATTGCCAAGTAAGTTTATTGACGGAAAAACCTTTTAAGATTAATTTATGGGTAAGTATTTGACATCTATTTTCAAAATGAATGTAATACTACAAATTCCCGCATATCCAAATAGTTGGGAATAAAAAACTGAATCTATGATATTTGACTGTATGTTGCTTTTAAGGAATAGGAAATTAACTACTTCAAAATTAAAATCACCTATTTTATTGTATATTTAAAAAAAATTTCTTATTATGTGAAACATTAATATCTAAATCAAAAAGGGGTCATAATTGCCATTTCCATAGCTAGGTTCCAGAATTAACTCTGATGGGTAAGTATTATTCGAAATCTCAATGAACTCTGCACAATTTATCACCAGAAGATCATCTAAGTAACTTTTTTTTATTTAAAAGCGAATATTTAACACTGCTTGGGCTCTTTTTATTTGTCATATACTCATATTCTAATTGGCTTAAAAGCAAGTCAGCTATAAATGGGCTGGGATTACCCCCATAGGAATTCCAACAATTTACTTGTATAGATTACCATTCAAGTTTATAAAAGTACTAAATAGAACAAGCTTTAGTAAATAATATATCATGTCCAGGTTATAGCATCTTGAACTGATAGTACTATTAAAGAAGTTAGTCCATCTAGCCTTCTTATTATAAGCGTCTATTTATAAAAAATCGAAATTAGACAAAAGGGAAGCTTTCTTAATTATATTTTTTTTTAATTTCCAAATGCTAAATTCAGTGGTAGATTTTGTATATAATGTAGTGAAATCAAATGAGTCCACTCTTTTGGCTTAAACTATAGCCAGAGAATCGATTACATGTAATGAATTATTGACACTCCAATATGGATTAAAATTGGAAAAAAAAATTTATTCCCGAAACATTATAAAATGTCTTTTATTATTTGAAAGTTAATATTTAACATTACTTGAGTTCTTTTTATCATTCATAAACTCATATTCTAATTGGCTTAAAAACAAGTCCGCTGTAAATGGACTGGCATTACCCCCCATAGGAATTCGAATAATTTACTTATACAGATTACCATTAAACTTCATAAAAGTATGACATAGAATAAATTCCAGTAAATCATATATCATGTCTAAGCTATTGCATCTTGAAAGCACCAATTAAGAAAAACAAATTATAAAAAGGGAAAACTTTCTTAATATTTTATTTTAATTTCCAAATACTAAATTATGTGGTTGATTTGTATATAATCTAGTGAAATTAGACGAGTCCACTCTTTTGGCTGAAACTATTGCCAGAGAAACTATTACTTGTTATGAATTACTAACCCTCCTAAATTTGTTAATTCCCGAGCAATGTGCCTTAAATTTATTTCTAATTTCCCCTAAAATACACGACAGGTCAGTCGCCGCAATTCTGTTTGGGTACCTGGCTGCACCAACCGTAAAGCCTGGTTTAGGGGGATTCTGATGGAATTCTGCCGTCCAATGTAAGAAAATGAAATTTATATCATTATCACTAATTTTAATATTAAATCTTTGAAAGTATAACCTCATATTTAAATTAAATTGAATTTTATAAAGCTCACTAAAAAAAACAAATTGAATGTTTAAAATTTAATGAAACTAATTAATTAATTAATTAGAACAGTATATTTTCTCCTGCTGGTATTTAGAGCGAATCATGTATCTTTATTTGTCTTGAAAAATGGTGGTGCGAAGAGAAAAGTTTCCTTTGAAGGAGCTAATTTGACATAGTTGTAGGAGAAAGTAACCGATCCCTTTGTTTTAGGTAGAGAATATCAAATTGGATCCTAAGATCTTAGAACCAGAGCCGTCAGATATAACTGCCATCAATCGGGCATTGGATAAAACCAAAGGTATCAAGAGAGAAGAGCCTGTGGCAGCTTGGACCGAAATTGGAGCGAAACCAGGAATTATTGTAAGCATTTTACAGTATATAACACTTTAAACCATTAGATATTAACACAGGACGTCACAAATAGACCTATGAGATTAGCAGCCAGAAATGCAAGATTGGTATTAAAAGCGCGTTTTTAAATCATTCTCTTTCATTTCAATGAATTGCCTTTCATCACAGTTTATTTATCAGTCCTGGTTGAACTTCACTGAGGTAAGGATGCTGGGACTTTTCTGAAAAATTATTCATTTTAGTTTTATTGATTTTATCCTTTTGTAAGTTTTTTCTTCTTATATATTTTTGTATTGCTGAGGACGGCCTTTGGATATAGGGCCGAAATGTTCATTCTAACTTGTTTCCCACTGTCTTGGGAAATTCCCTATTGTTCTTCTTGTTTTTGGGGTTTGATATAACACTTTTTTCACCGGCGAATTCAAAATTAAGCCAAACTCTAATTGAACAAGAAAAAAAGTTACCCAAAAGCCAGGTTTCCGTAATTCATATATGTAATTCGCCAGTACTTGTAGAATCTATGAATCAGATAACATCATTCAAGTTATAACTCTTTTATATTCTTCATAAAAGAAAGACTTCTTAATCATTTTAATTCTTATTCTTCTTTTAATGTTTCTAGATTCAATTTAGTTTCATCCAGATTCCATGTAATTGTAGCACGCTTCTTCTACTTCATCTAAGGTCTATTCTGAATCCGACCCCTACATCATAAAGTTCATTAAATAATTTAGAAATGTTTACGTTTTTGGATCTCCTTGTTCCTGAGTTTCATAAATTGTGAACGTGCGTTTTATTCTGAGATAGAGAACGTTTATGGAAGGTATTATCTTCGTATGGTACTGTGTTTTAGATTAAAGTGGTTAGTGATTACATAAATCCACATGGTGCCAAAAAGCCACGTGTTGGTGAACAATTTTATCCAAAAAGCCAGGTTTCCTTAATTCATATATGTAATTCGTATGAAAGAAATATTGCTGCGGTTAATGTAGGCATTGAATTTAATAGCTTATTCGTTGTGGAGGCATGAGTTCAGCAGTGTTGTGTTTTATATGGGTATAGTGTATATAACCATATCAGCAGTGTATATAACCATGTGGTTTATATGGGTATTTTTATGGACTTTGACTTAGAAGCACAGAAAAGGCATGTTTATGCCAGTTTTGAAGGCTTTCTCAGTGTAGAGACAATTTGTCAATTTTAGCTTCCTATCAGATTCGACACCCAATCCCATTCCTCCATGAAAATAGAATCCTAGACTCACAAGTGCGAGTGTTTGTTGGCTATAACTTTCCCCTTCAAGACTTGATTAGCAGTGTACTCTCAAATCTAGCTTAAAACACTGATCTAACAAATGATTCCAACCTCAAGTTTTGAGTTAATAACCTCTTTTTAGAATTCACAAAAAAAACGTGCTCCACTAAGACTTTTCTGAGAACAGTTTTAAGCAAAACAAAAGAAATATTGCTTGTCAGAAGTTGTACCTGAAAGCCTTGCCTTTCAATTAATTTGCGATCAATCTCTTAAGAAAGTCCATCAAAACCTTAAGAAGAAGAAGTTTATTCGATATAATACAATACAGAATACAATACAAATTGGAAATACAATACACTTATCCCCCCTCGAAAGGATCCATGGCCAGAAAATCCAGAATTTGAAAGAAAATAATCCTTTGTGCTGAGCAGATGACATTTTTAGCTGCAAATAGCAAATACAGTTTATGCTAGCATTCTTATTTATTACAGTGTTTAAAAATTTATTTTATATTTCGAATATCAAACAGTTCATGGTAGCGAACTGTAAGTAAGGCGTGACGCGGCTCAATAGTGACCGAAACACTAAAGAATGAAATTGTGATATCCATAGGCATATCAAAAGAACTGGCTGAATATGCCATTACTATGAAATGGGCATTTCCAGTCGGTGTTTGCTGGAAAATTGGGACAGATCTGGATATCTGGATTGTGTAGAGTGCTACTACCATTTCAGTGTTCAGTTCCTCGATGCGGCCCAAAAAGACGCCAATAAATGGGCCGGTATGCCAAAAAATGGGTTGTTTCGTTTTCTGGTAGTTTTATCAATGAATTTGAAAGGGAAACCATGGGGCTCACCAAGAAAGATAAGAAGATTCTCAAAACTCTCAGATGTGGTCAAATTAAGAGACTTTCTCGCTAATTAAAATCTAAAGGACATATTTGATGATCTACAGAAAATAGAAGTTAAAGCTGAAACTCATATGGCTATGGCAGAGTTGATGACCAGGCGAAATCTTTTTTGGAGATTAGAGTCAGGTTTCAGCAGAGTATAAATATATTAACAGTAGCGAAAAGTGCTATGCTATCCATTAAAGATTTTAACGCACGTCAATCTGGACATCTCTTCACGACTCCGCCTTTATGGCACGCGCTATGATAAATTTTTAGTGTATTACAATGGAATTACGGGGGATCTATTCCACTGACGCAGATGGATTTTCCACTTCTGAGCGCTTTGATCTGTGTCATTTCTGAAGAAACTTTTCCATACTGTTCTATATTTATACTGTGGGCTTCAGGGTTTGAGGTGCTAATATAATAGAATAAAACCCAGAGAAAGTGACTGAAAAGGAGGAAGTCAAGACATTGCAGAGTGAAAATTTTACGAGTAAATAAGCAGAATTTTGGATGCCTTTCATTTGCCGAAGTTTCACTGTATTCATAATATTTTACAGACATCTCTTAATTTGTTTTCTGTTGAGGTATTGCTACATTAGCAGTTGAGAAAGTGCCACTCATCTGGACATAGATTGTGCAGAGAGTTGAATGTCCTAGGTAAAAGTATGATTAAAATGAATCGTTTTAGTGGTTTCAAGAATTCAGTGAGCGAGATTTTTTTGAAAATTTATATTAACTTATTTTTTAAGTTAATGAAAATTTATATTAACTTAATATATTTTTTGTTATATTAGCAAAATTTATATTATATTTATTTATATTAAATTTAATTTAAGTTCCTTAAATAAGGAATAAATTAGGATGAATTATGATGCCTATAGAATTGACCGATATTTAGCTTCACCTACCTGCATAGTATTATTCGTTGGGAAAAGTTATATTCAGTGGGAAAGTAAATAGCAGAATAGTGCACGCGCAGTGTGCTTTTCTCACGTGAAAAAAAACTTTGAAAGAACAGGAAGATATATAAGAGCTAAGGCTAGAATGTTGAAAGTTATGGTACTGATAATTGTCAAGTGTGATTCTGAAACATAGGCCTGTTGATAGATATTTCAGTTTTTATTCAGAATAAACATGTGTATTAAAGCCGTTTGAGTTACTGTATATCTAGGGAACAACAAGCACAGCGAAAATATGGTTTGGTCCGAATTTTAAGGTCTATAAAGAAAGAAAGGTCAAGGTGGTTAGGTCACATTTTTCTATTAAAGGACAATAGGTTGCCAAAAATGTAACAATGGGATTCCAGCTGGGACAACATCCTTGAAGGAGGTAGAAAGAAGTCAAACGGAAAAATTGAAAGAAAGTGGCAACTTCATGGAAAGAAATATAAAGGGAAGGTCTAGTATATTCCAGCGCAGGAAGTGCGTTTGGGGATCCATAGGCATTTGGCAGTTTGTTGCTGCGATAAGCTTTTAATATCAATATTGTGATATTATATAGAATTTTATAAATAATTTTTTTTGACAATCGTTTTTCCTTGTCATTTTTAAGAAATGAAGTATCACCCTGAATGGTAGTGACAATTCGAGGCTTTTAGCTGAGAAAGAAGCCTTGCAGTGAACTCAAGGCACGAGTGATTTTGAGTGCTTGAAGCGTAAGTGGTCACAAGTGAAATAAGAAAAAACTAAGCACAATTAAAAAAATCAGTGAAAAGTGAAATTGCCAACGGGGGGGGGGGAGAGAAAATTTCTAATTTGGTGATAAGTTACTGGTGGCTGAAACAATTTCGTCTTGTTGTTTGGTTTGTTATGGGGACGTTTTTTTTGCATAATCTATGGAATCTAATTCCGGGCTATAATCCTTTCTTTACCCATGTGTTATCTATTTATTTAGGAGGAATCTCGTCTTGAAATCCGTATTGGTGATGATGCTGAGGCTAAAACTGGTGAGAAGAAAAAGAAGGAGCAACCAATTTGGATGACTGGATCAACAATACGAACAGAAGAGTCAATTGCTGTCGAGTCACTGGTTGCCAGTACACCAGAAATGATTTCAGCTGATACTTCGATTCGTTCATCTGATATTATGTCTGTATTGCTGCAGCATGAAAAGAAAACTGAAGGAGCTACTAATCTCGGTATTTCTCTCTTTATCCTATTTCTCTTTTTGCTTTTAGTGTATTTCTCTTTTTTAATTGTGTTTACTTTAATTCCATTTTGTTAGTGTGAAATATTAGAAGAATATTACAAATAATTCAATCTTTTATATTTGATTCGCTAATCCAACTTAGCCTTGGAGAACTTATAGGAATTTAGAATATACGCGCTGACACGATTTAAGAAAGAATACTGATTTTCAAATACACATTACATAAGACTATTATGAACAGTTCTTAATTCATAATGTACAGAATAATTGCACCCAACACATTTTGACCACAGCTTCATTATATTTTACCCCCCCACTTTCCTGATTTGAAAATATATAGCCCAAATTATATGTTTCTCATGCATTCTCCCAATACGTCTCTTTTTTCATGCCATGTGCCTGAAAATTGAATCAACTGTGATGAAATTAGAACCAGAAAAACAAGAGTGATGGGTGGTAGAATGCATAAGAGATATAATTTAGGCTCTGGGCTTCAGAAAGCGCGAGACAAAGGACAATTGATTCCGTTATATATATATATATATATATATATATATATATATATATATATATATATATATATATATATATATATATATATATATATATATATATATATATATATATATATATATATATATATATATATATATATATATATATATATATATATATATATATATATATATATATATATATATATATATATATATATATATATATATATATATATATATATATATATATATATAGATAAAACAGAAGAATTTACCTGTGTCTCAGCCTTTGATTGCTTTGAGTTGTATTAGAGGCCTGGAAAACAGTACTTTGTAGAGGGTAAAAACCTGAATAAGCTTCTGGCTTTTCCAAGAGGATCTAAATGCGTTATTTTGTCAAGTATACTAGCGTATGTGTTTTCGACATGGCTTCAAGGTACAGTGCTTCAGTATTAGTTACTCTAGGATTTGGGGACTTGAGCAAATTTTGGCTTTTTGGATTTTGGGGCTTGCTAAATCTGACATCGCTCGTACAAGACGTTACATCTAATGGGGACTGCCTGCAGACACTAAGGCTTCAGAAGATGTCTGAAAGGCAACATCATCTTAAGATACGTTTTGGAAAAAAATTACTTAAAATCTGATGTTCATCACAAATTTTCCGGATTTTCAAAAACCAGTCGGCCAAAAACACGTAGAGGAGTCCTCACTTCATCATGTCATTTCCTTCGTCGTTTATCTTGAACAATACCGAAAAGGAATCAATTGTCCTTTGTCCCGCGCTTTCTGAAGCACTGTGATGATCAACCTCAATCAATGATCAAATATCAGTGATATTTTCTTTTCATGGGACTGAACGTTTGTCAGGAAATTCAGTTAGTATAGATGGAGCTTCAAAAAGTTTAATGTCCAGAGAAATATTGGGCAAACCTTCAACGTCTTGCTTAAATCTTTACATGGCTTTTAATTAAGCCCTTCGTAAACAAAAGTTTTTTTTTATGGGGGGGGGGGGGTTAACTTTGTACTTCTAAAAAATTATGATAGTAACTACTTCTAACAACTCATCGCACCACCAAGCTGCCTGAGGAGGACACAGCTACGCACGCTCCTCCTCCATACCAGTCTGTTCAAAGCTTCCCTATTTACACCCTCCCAGGAAGTTCTTATTTACTTTAAATCTTTCTTTATGACATCCTTCCACCCGTTCCAACGGTTGGCAGAAAAGGATATTCTTCGGCAATCTCTCATCCTTCGTCTGCAAAACCTGCCCTAGTCATCTCAACCTTACTCTCGTTATAGCCTTAAAAAGTGGGATTGAACGACGCTTTCGTACAACTTAATATTTGATATACGGTTAAAAGCTATCAATCAGGTGGACTGCTTCACTTACCTTGGTAGTATATATTATCAAAAAAATATGATAGTAAAGTAAGCTCTATATTCTGTTTCGTATTAATGGCCCTTTTTATTTTGTCTGGTCCCAAAATTCATACAATTTGGTACATAATATACAATGCAAGTAAAAGAGATTGGTGGCAGAAAAAGAGGGAGCATTATAGAGCTAAGTTGATTGGTTCTAAATATTTTATGTTTTTAGGCAAAGCAGGCTTTTGTTGCTCGTTGTAACTTATTGCTAAGCATTTTCCCATTACTAATTATGCATGTTCATCATAAAACAAGCGACGCATCTCTAGCGGTCCCATTGTTATCATAACTATAATAAAAGGACCAATTGAATTAATAAATAAAGAGAGAGAGAATAGATGGAGTAACTAGCTTAACTCTATTAAAGGAAAATTGAAAACCTTGAACCTAGAATATAAAAAGAAAAGAGATGTCGCAAAATATTGCTTTTGGATTCTTTGCAATCTTCCAACGTACCCAGATGGTGCTGGACCCTCTGTCCTTTGGCACTGATTGTGCATTATATGAATATATAATATTTGATGTTCAGCATAAAATAAAGGACGCTTCTTAAAATAAAAGGACTGTGATAGCCAATTAAATAATCAAAATTTTCCATAAACAACTTTCCAGTTTCAGAGCCAAAAATGCCGCACGGTCATTCATTCCTAAAGAGTCAAGTAGTCCATATGAAATACATGATTAATATTGACACTTCTTTTAAAGCTTTATTTAACCAAGTTGATTCACTCGATGTTTTATAAAAGTGTGCACAGTATTACATAGTTTCGTATCAGCTATAATTGAGGAGGTAAAGGTTATAAAAATGGTAAAGAATACGGCATTGGACTTTGCACTCACTACTGTAACGAAGGAGTATGAGAACGAAGGTGTGGTCATCTCTAAGCCCAAACATGGGCTTAATAAATATTAACAAGTAATATTTAATATTTATTAAAAAGTATTAATCAATATCATATAATATGAAATCTCTTTAGTCAATATTTATATATAAAGTTGCATTTTTATGCTATTATACTTAATAAACCGTTGATATTTTTCTTGTAGGTGCGTCTCTATCTGATTCCGCTAAGGCTTTGAAAGAAATAAGTGACGAAGAATATAGTTTTGGTGCCGTGGATGAAGACAGTAGGTTAAGCTTTGGCTTCTCTGCTAAAGTACCAACATCTATACTACTTGGTGAAGCCGTTGATGGCGATGATATAGGTACTCTATTTCTCTTTCAAATATGCTACTTCCTTGTTTATTTATAAACCATTTAAATCCTTTTGAATGGGATATAATAGCCTGAAACACAAGTTTAAGAATCATCCAAATATAGGAAGAAACAAACTGTTTGATGAAACCTTGTTTAATAGAATTTTATATTACAGAAAAATTTGCCGTATTACCAGGAGGAAGGAGTAAGAACAGCTTAAGGGCCATAAACCTTCAATATATTATTTAATGTATTTTCCCCCAGAGCCGCTTTATATTTAAGGGATGGTCTTAGAAACTTCAGAAGGGACTCGTTCGACAGGAAATGGAACTTCTACTGCCTTTTTAAGAGTAAAAAAGGATCGGAGAGTAACCAACACCCCCCCCCCCTCCCTACAGGAAGGAGACCTGTTTAAAGATACAAAATTAATTGTCTTTTATTCATTTTGCATTCTAGAATAAACGTTTTAAACATCATTTCCAGATTTCTTATCGTGACATTTCATCTAATTTCTATTAAAATCTCTTAAATAAGGCATGCCAAACCTTCAATTTTCTTTTTTACTGGTTACATCTGCTATGGACGCAAATCTACAAAATATAGTTCCGCAGTTAAAACTATCAGAATATATGCTGCAGGGATGGTGAACAAATTCACCACCCCCTTCTGCTCACTGCCGCCGTCCCACTCCCGCCATCCCACTTCCGCCATCGCACTACCAACATTCATAAATACACAAATACTAACGTGAGATATTAATTGTTATTTTATGTCAGTGTCGATGTTTGAGGCACTGGCTAGAGGAAGCACTCCTGCTTGAAGGCAGGGATTTATTCATTCAAGGATATTTACTAACTCAATTCAGTGAAATGTAATAATTTATTTCATACGAAAGAAAAATTATAACACAGAGGGGATAAAAAATGTACCTAAGAACATGTAAAAGCTGAAGAAATAGCCTAGTCGGAATCGTGAGGCTCATACAACTTTTGCCATATTGGTGATGAAGGGTGTAAAAGGGGAGCACATAGTGCCTCAACATTGTCATTATCTGGAGCAATAGTAATAAGTTATTTGAGTAGAAAGTAACCAATTGTATTCAATAACAGTTCCTAGAATGAATATAGCAGTCTCCATTGAAAGGCGTTTCTTATAGGCGAGCTTATTGTTACTTTCTTGTAGAAAAGATTTCAGTCAAAAAAGTAGCGGATGTTCAAACAGTTTTGACTTAGTCGACGCTAATGCTGTTTGCCAGAAATTATCCGCAATACCTGAATCATGCAAACGGTTCTTCTGTGTATTCTGTTCATAAAAAAGCACTAGCAATATATGCAAAAACGGTTGGCCCATAATTCCTTAAACGATTCGAAGATGTGCTATCAGATCTATCAGGTGTATTAGGCTCCCGTTTTTGTTCCTCAGGTAAAGCAGCTATAGCAGAGAAAAATGCACTACAATCAGGACATCCATTTCCAGCATCAAAATGTAAGTAATCTGAATTTTCAACAGAATTAAAGATGTGCTGAAAATGATCTATCCCGAAGAGGCATATTGACGGAGGTGAAACATTTCCCTCACCTATCAGAGGAAGGGCACTACTCTTACGACTCAAAGCAGAAATATAATACGAAACCATCCCATCACTACAAGCTTGTTTCAAGAACACCTAGACTTAGCAGAAGGAATAGTAGCTAACTCTACAGAGATCATAATAGCACAAACATCATTACATAACTCGAAGATTTTCATTTTGTGAGATTCACAAGAGCTCATACGGCCACAGCAGCTGGTGATCTCTTCATCATACAGCAAAACCCACGTCCGAGCATGGCAGCTCCTGCTCAAGCAGCTGCAGCTAAGGTGCGGTACTGTCCGAGTTTTGGAATAGTGGTTCCAGTTGAACCATCAATGTAAGCATACATTCTGTATTCAAAGCACACGAGGAAAGGGTGTCGTCAGATCCATTAATACCATTCAAGATGTGAATTTCACTAGAGCTTGAAAGCAAACAATATTCCGAAGTAATGTGATAAACATGCCAAGGCTCTGCAGCTAACGAGATACTTAAGTAAATAACCCTATTCCCCCTCTTGATTTTTTACTATATTCCTCCAGATTTTAGAAATATCTTCTTTTTTGGCATGCTGCTACAAAATTACTCTGCCTAGATTTTGAAATTATATAGATTTAGATTTATATAGATTTAGATAATTATATAGATTTATATTTTATGAAATTATATCTAGATTTAAAATATTTTATTGCTTATCCGATTGTAAATTTGTTGGCCATTGCCCATGCATCGACAGTGTGTTTGGAACTTGGACGTTAGTTTGCTATAGTTTAACTGCAGTCTAGCTCAAAGGTATTACGGTACTCTCCGTAGTCACAGCTAATGTCGCTAATGGATATTATAATTTTTGTCCAGAATAGATCGTATCTAAATAGAACTCGATCTATATTTCTCTGGGAATTTTGTATCACGTTCTGAAATTGCCTTACTAACAAAGAAGCGAACTTGTGACTTTTGGACTTTGTCAGCATTACAATTAACTTCACTATATTCAAATGAATTATAATTAGTGACCATAGTTCAGGGTCTGAAAGCTTTTTAAATCTTGCATTGATCGATAGCTGTGCAAAAATGTCGTTAATGCTTTGTTGCACCTTTGCATCTGAGAAATACTCTATATTCCATAGCATCAGGTTATTTTTGCAAAGCAAGTTCTTCCGTGCTAGAAGACGGCTATAAATAACTACATTTGGAGTTCTAAGTTCCTGGGTTGGTCAAACCTCCTTAATTTCGTCCTAATTATTTTCAACTTGAGTGAGAAGTTGCTTAAAAATTTGTTTTTACTATTGCCTCTATTAACTATTGTAAAAACATATATAAAAAGAATTATTGCATTGTTGCTTTATAAAACAATAACACATTATCACGATTAATGCATTAATCTTTGTAAGTAGGTAAGATAAGATAAGATAATATTTATTTTCAAAAGGCTATCACAAGCTCTATAGAGCCGAATTCGCTTTATATGTCAGTAAAAGCTAAGAAAAAAAAATTCAAAACAGTACATTAAGTCAATCACTTAAAATTAAAAGGAATTAAAAAGCAAAATCATCAAAGATAAAGGGCAAATCAGTAAACTTAACAATTAAATTACAAAAACATTGCAGTAAATAAAAAAGGAATAAAAACGGCAATAGAGGAAAAGGGGAATTTGGCAAGTACATAATCACGAATTATTATTAAGGTGTTCCAGAATAAAGGGTATAAAACTTTTGCGAAACCTTTCTGTAACAGCATGGATCGGAGAGTAAGTTGGGATAGCTAAGGAGGCTGACCGGGGAGTCGGAGTCTAATGGGATTGTGAAAATCAGAGAGTAAGTCCTCAGCACGGGGATTGGAAATGACTGATTTAGCGAAAAGCAGGCAAATTTTTTCCCTCCTTTCTTTTAAGGTGGTAATGCGCGCAGCTTTAAGGAGGAAGGAGTATGGAATTTTGCCTTCTTTGCAAATGATCCTGAGCGAACGCTTTTGGACCGACTCGATTTTGTCACTAAGTTCATTTGAAAGTTGCGAATGCCAGACCGGACATGCATATTCTAATAACGGCCTGATAAAGGATAAGTAAACACGGAGGGAATGTATCTTAGGACAATTAAATTTGTTTAGTAGCTAAAAAATGGATAGTGAAACATTTGCTTGTTTAACAATGTTGGAAACATGTGTGTCCCACTTAAAATCATTAGAAATTGTGACACCAAGAAGCTTAACATGTTTCACTAGCATTTCGCTTGGGATCGGATCGCAAAAAGCAGGAGTAGATTTCAAGAAGTTGATTGTCATTATCTGTGATTTGGTGGAATTTACTGTCATATTTAGATTCTTAGATTCATCCGAACATTGGGTTAGGATTTCAACGGGGTCACTTTTAATATTCCTATGACATACTTCAAGGATTGACAAGTCATCCACATATTTCCATCTTTGGGGGAATTCCTTGCCAATTTCGTTAATCATGACAAGAAATAATAGTGGTCCCAATAAGGTTCCTTGAGGTATCCCACAGTACCTAGGGAGGGGGTTAGAGAAGGTATTTTTGTATTTTACAACTTGTGATCTGTCTGAAAGGAACGATATAACAATATTTACTAAAAGTGGGTCAATTTCAAAGTTATCATGTAGTAAACGAATTAGGATAGTGTGGTCAACTAAGTCAAACGCTTTTTGGAAATCGACTAAAACCAGGTTTAGCCAAACATTTGGTTTCTCTAGTTCACTTAGGATCGTGTGAATCAAGTGTACAAGGTAATGGGTGGTGGAGGTTTTTCTTAAATTACCAAACTGTCGGATGTCAATTCGTGATGTAATTTTAATTTTAAGCCAGTCACAAAGGAACCCTTCGTACAGCTTAGAAAAAACTGGAGTGAGTGTAATAGGACGCATGTTGGTTATAGTCAGACTGGAAGATTTCTTTGCGATGGGTGTTATAAAACCTAGTTTCCAGCAACTTGGGAATTTACCAGATTTTGTAATTTGGTTAAAAATATCAGATAAAGGTCCAGCAATTGTGTCTGAAAAGGCTTTAATCAAGTCAATTGGGATGTCTAATGGGCAAGTACTTGATTTTTTGAGCTTTTGGATTTTATTTATAACATCAGAGGGAGAAATTTGGGGGAAAGAGGTGGAGGGAGGAATAGTTTGACCTGAGCCAGTGAAAGGGGGGAGACTTTGTACTATGGACGCAAGATGCAGGTTCAAATCGTTGGCTATCTTGTAAGGGGGCTCAGGGAGATGAAAATTAACTTCAACAGGGTTTTTTCCGCAAATCTCTTTAATTTTCCTGTACCATTGTTTGGGTTTGTTAGAATACAAATCCTTAACCTTACTATTGTAATACCCAGAAGCTGCCTTTCTCAATTTTCTCTTCAGGAACTTTCTTAGATCGTTAGCCTGTGTGGTATGTCCTTGCTTGAACAAATTGATTTTTTTTCCTTATTAGTTTTTTAAAAGTCGCAGTAATGTAAGGTTTATCGGTAGAGCATATTTTAATTTTTTTTCAACCGGAAAATGGGCTTCATAATTACTCCTCAATAAATTTTGGAGGGACAAAGCCTTGAAGTCAACATCATTTGTTTGGTACACAGGGGACCAATTTTCACTAGTGATCCAAGAGCCAAGATTGTAGAGTCCTGAGTCAATTCGAGGTCTAAAGACGGTTTCAGCAATAGTAAAGGAATGTTTAACTGTACCTAGTGGAGATAGGAGTAGGCTAAAGTGGTAACTACCTCCGAGAGGGGGAAGAATGGTGACGGGTCTGTAGAAATTTGACATATTGGTGCATATTAAATCAAGAGTAGAATTGCCTTTGGTAGTAGGGACTTTTACAATTTGTTTTAGACAAAAAGTATTGCATGTAGACTCAAGTTTTAATTCATTTGCATCACCCAAGAGGAAAATTCCAGCATTTGGGTATTTAAATAGTACATAGTCGGCACTGCTATGCAATTTTTCAATAAAATTAATTTTTTCAGCCGCTCTCTGCCCAGGAGAGTAGTAAAACAACACAGGACAATCAAATTGAAAGGACGTGGTAAGACCTTAGGTCGAACACAAACCCACAAAATTTCATCAAAGGGAGTAAGACAAGGAACTAATATTTCTGAAGGATAAAAATCATTACGGACAAAGAAAAGAATTCCACCCCCTTTCTTACCCAGAGGGTGGGTTTGGGGTCGAGTTTAATAAACTGGGTGAAATTATTCATTTTTAACATGTGTGTATTTTGAGCGTGTACTTCAGTAATAGCGATTATGTCTGATCTATATATTTTAGAAAAGGAGTCTAATTCATTAAGTTTTTCAAAATTAAGACTTTCAGCGTTGCTTAACAAAAGTGTGGGAAATTTAAAACGACCTGCAGAGGTACCATTTTTACACTTAACTTTATTTAAATTACAAATGGGTACAGGGGGTGTGGTGGGATTCCTAGCGGGGGCCAGATTAATGTAGTCAGAACAAGGGACCAAGGGAGCACATTTGACTTTCATGGGATGAATATTAGGGTCAACATCGATAGATGAATTATTAGAGTAAGAGAAGGATTTGTCTTGGGGATTTGGGGGTGGGGGACGGGCAATGATATGGATGAAGCACGAGGAGAACAATTAGGATTCATTATAAGACAATTAAAAAGTCTCAGACATGAGTCATGTTGACAGGGTAGGCACGAGGGATAAAACGAATGGGCTGGGGGTGGGGTTTCGTAAGGTGCTGGGAAAGGGGGCCTGGTTGGGAATAGTGATTCATGTCCGTCAAGAAATTGCTGGTTTGTGGCAGAGTAGGGAGGGTATAGGGCAGCATACTGTGAGGGGGGAGGAAATAGGACTTCTGTATGCGGGGAGGGGGAGGAGGTAGCAAAGGATAAGGGAGGAGAGTTCGGGATCGGGAAGGGTTTGTCAATTTTTGAGCTGTGCCTGATGAACTTTGATGAGAAATTTTTGCTTGAGTGCGGTGCACTAAAAAAGGACGGCGGAAGGGAGATGAGTGGCTCTTACATTTTTTGTCTTTGGACAGGGACACTGGAACAGGGCCCCAGGGAGGAGAATTAACATCATCTACTTTTGGTGCATGGGTAAAACTACAATATTTGTCACAATGCATGGTGGGAAAAGGTGGAGGAAAAGTGTGTATGGGAGGGGAACGGAAACTAAAAGGGGATACTAAAGTAGGGGTATTCAGGGAGGGGGAGCTTTTTCCGAAACAACCCTCTTGTTTTCCGAAAGTCAGGAGTGACATGAGCGAAAACACATTCTCTGTTACTACAAGCTAAGACACTACACAAATCTACGTGGTCAAAACTGCAATCATTTTTGTTGCAACATTTTGATCGGAAATTTAAGCATATATGCAAAAACCGACACTTTTTCTTCAGTCTGCAAAACCCTCGTTCAAAGAACCGGCAAAGCATGTTGTATTTACGAGTTCTTACGTCACTTTTCTCTACGAGTGTCGGAGGGGGTACATTTGCACTAGTTGATGACGTATCACCAGGATTCATTTCGTCTGACAAGATCGCACAGTCGTGGGCTAGGCTTGGGCTAGATGTTATGTTTTGCAATTTATTATCAATGGGTGCATTTCGGTTAGCAACAGCGATATCTTTGTCCGTTTGCGTTGACTGGGTAACTTGGTCACGGGAGATTTGCGAAGGGTCACAAGGGCGGGTTTCGATAGCCACCGAGAGTTCTTGTTTCAGCTGGGCTATAAGAAAGTCTTTAACCTCCAAATGGCCTGTCAACACTTTAATTTGATTGTTCTTTTCCTCCATTTCTGACAGATACGTTGAGTGCCTTGTCCGGATTTCTAAATTTTCTGCTTGACATGCCAATAAACTTGCATCAAGGGTCTTAATTTTATCACTTAGACGGATTGTTTCGGATTCATATTTGGGAATGTCTACACTTTCCCCAGACGGCTTAGTCCCTTTTGGTATATCAGAGTTAGTTTTAGATCCCGTAATAATTTGTGGTGAAGAGGTGCCGATTCCGCTTCCTCTTACAGGTCTTTTCGCACTAGGCTTTTGTGGGGGTTGAGATGCTTGCGACTTCGGAGTCACGGGTATTTTTTTGCAAGACATTCCATGCGTAACCATTCGCCGGAATGGTCTTTTAGTCCGATTTGGGCGCATTTATTAACGCCCGCGTGATACCAACGGCCGCATCCTGACACGCATTGGACAGAATTTGTGGTTACCAGCAGTCGGCACTCGGGACAATAGTTTTATGGTTTTGACATATCACAATAGTTGCTTTGGGACTCGAGTCAGGCAGTTGCAACACTAGACAGGGAGAGTCAAGCAGTGGCAACACAGAATGAAGGGAAGAATTATTCAATTTTAGTTTAGGTAATGCACATAAGCAATCTTGAATGCAATTAAATAACACCTCAGTCACTTAGATGTTTTCACAATTAATAATTAGTTGTCTAATAATTCAAGTTCTGATTATAGAAATATTTTCAGTAAAAGTCCATAGGGAGATCAAATAACTAAATAATCCAAGTTCAATTAAGTTCAAGTTCAATGAAGTCCATAGGGAATCACGATTGAGTCTTACTGTATAATGAGATTATATCCAGATTGTAGTTCAATTAAGTTCAATTAAAAGAAGTCCATAGGTGAGTTGCTAGTAGTAGTAGTAGTAGTAGCAGTAACCTTTGCTAATGTTTTAGAATATTTTGTTGTGTCTCGTTTTAATTTATCTTTTTGGCCGTCATTGTGTCTTGAACATACTTTCTTTTGGATGAATTTTATTGGTTTGTTTTAGCTGATGTAATTGAAGTTATGGAAACCGATGATGAAGATGAAGAAGCTCCTACAGTTTTTGCCAATGGGAAGGCATATATAATCACAGAAATTGACGAGGGAAAAATCGCATTGATGAGCGCGTCTGAAAAGGAAGCGTATGTTCAAGCATATCAAGATTATTATTCTGTAGAGGATGAGTGAAGCTCATTTCTTAAATCTATTTTGTATTTTGATATTTATTTGGATATTATTTTTTTGTTCTTAATTCATGTTTATTTTGACAATTTTCTTAGAATTTGCGGTTTTTAACCTAAACTTGTTTTGTTTGGACTTTGGCTTCAAGATCTTTGTTAATGTTTTTTGGGTCGTGAACAAAAATCCTAGTTATGATTTCCTCTGAAAAACAGCTATATGATCTGTTTATTAAGGTGTTTTCAAAATTTCTATGGAATTTTGATAATTATTTAGAAATGTGGTTTCCCCTAATTCTTTTTATCAAGACTTTGATTCTTGGCCTACCGCTATTGTTTTTCGTTCTATAGTCGTAAAATCTAACAACTATGTCTTTGAGGATGACCGGGGGAAGGGCTGCAAGTTCTGAACTTTTCTCATTGTTTACAAATAGTATCGGTTATCGGGAAGTATACAGACATTTTCAGAGGATATTTTGTCTGGTTGGGAGGGGGGTCGGGCTGACGGGTTACGTGGGAGGATCTTTTCATGGGGGGAGAGACATTTCTATGAATGGAGTGCCGGATTTCCCAGCATCATTTAAAAAGGCTGAGAAATTAAATAAAAAAAACATGTTTTTCAGCCGAAAGAAAGGAGCAACATTAAAACTTGAAAAAACAAAAAGAGGGGATTCGCCCCTAGTCAATACATTGCTCTTTACGCTAAAGTTTTTTTGGTAATTACAAAAGAGCTATACATTCTAATTAAACAGCCTTTGCGATTCGGGGTTCATTCTTAAAGAATTGAACAAAATTCAAACTTCAGCGTAAAGAGCGAGGTGTTGACTAAGGGGCGAATCCACTCGTAGGCATAATGATTTCTGTTTGTTTTAAGTTTTAATGTTGTTCCTTACTTCCAGTTGAAGAAAACTTTTATATTTAATTGTAAAGGCTGGAACGTTAAAGGTTGGAACGTAAACTTGATCAGAGGGTTAAAGTCAGACCGTATTGACGACATTAAGGTAAAAAAGGTAAAGAATGCGGCACTAAACCCTTTAAGGTCCGAACTACATGTGACAGCAGGAAGTTGGTAATTTAACCCCAGACAGAAGACAGAAAATAAAGAAATCCCAAGTCAAGAATGGGTTTAAGTAGGGAACAGTCAGTATCTTGTATAAGAGTCCTTGCTTTATCCTGTAGTTCTGAAAGCGGCTTCAGGGAGGAGGGAAAAGTTGACATCCAAATAATCTATCAGTATGAAACATGAGGCTGAGCTAGGCTGTAGAATAGGAGTCTAAGAATTAACCGTGGAAAAAATATATTTAAATTTTCAAAAATACCAAGGCTTCTGGAGACTTTCCTTCTAACGAGGTCAATATGAAGCTTGTAGGAGATACTTTCATCAAGAAAGATGCCTAGAAATTGAATTCATTGATCCCTAGGTCTATTAAGGGAAACTCTCAATATGTGTATTTCATTTAAACCTGAGCCAGCCTTTGAATTTCTTGTAAAATAAGAAAACATGACTCTCCAACATTTAAGGCAAGATATTTAACATCAAACAACTGAATAACTGTTTCAAAAAAGACAATCATGTTTGAACGGAGATCGGACTCAGTTCTACCAGCTATGCCAAGAGTACAGCCATCTGCAAAAGCAATGAATGTATCGGAGAAGGACGAAGTCTTGTCACAATTAGTGACAGATGTAGGTTGACAAAGACGACAGCAAGTGGTAGGTTTTAGATTTTTAACCGCGTTTATGAGGTCATTAACATAAATTAAAAAGAGTATCGGCCCAGTCAAAGATCCTTGCGAAACGCCAAACTCAAATTCAGACGGGTTGGAAAACAGAGGATCAACCGAGATAAATTGACCAGGTAAATATGATAGAAACCAGGAACAAGTACTCCCTCGTATTCCAGTATGGAATAGTTTCCAAAGAAGAATCTTGTGTGTTATCGAACCAAATGCTTTTCATACATCGAGGAAAAGAGCTGCAGGTATCAGACCAGAGTCAAGAAATGTATGTATATACTTCAAGAGATTCGCACGTGCATGCTCAGTTGGGTGCTTTGCTCTAAAACCAAACTGAGAATCATAAGAAAAATGTTTGGAATTAAGAAAATCAAGAAGTCGAGAAAGCACTGGTTTTGTCGAAAATTTTAGTAAACACTGATAAGAGAGACATAGGACGATAAGTAGCAGGGTCAGTACGTGATCCGCCTTTAAAAATAGTAATAACACGAGCATACTTTAAAGCACTTGGGAAGACACCATGTCAAAGGTCATATTGACAAGTCTCGTAACCGATATCTCATAAAATGTAATCAACACTAAGGAAAGTTTTACATACAATGACTTCCTAGGTTTGAGTAGCAATTCAAGGTTTGATGCTTTTTAGTTACCCTTTCACTGTTGCTTAGAGAGGGCTTTGTTTTTGTTTTGTTTTCGTGGTTTGTGTTTTGTCTTGTGCTTTGATTTGTTTTGTTTTAGGTGTTTTGTTTTGATGTTTGTTGCTTTTGTTTTACACATTAGGAATTGCCTCCGTATATTTTGTTCTATTTATTTACTGTTGAGCACTGAGGACGGTCGAGAGGAGGTCCTGACTGAAATATCTGCATATGTACCCTTCCCCCTTTCACTGGCTGCAAGTACCCTTGTTTTTTCTTCTTCAATTTTTTTTTTTTTTTTAAATTTATTATTTTTTGAATAGTTACTAACAATACGCTTTTACTTAGCTGGAACATCCCTTCCAGCCAAATATGTTGACCCCAATTGAAATCAAAATTTTCGAAAATTGCAATGGTTTGCGCACACTCTGTCAGGAAACTCTTTGGCTCCTTCCTGCACGAGCCGTTTAGTTTTGAAGAAGATACTGACTGAAAAGGTAAATTTTTTATAACTATTCATGGGCTAGATAACTTTGAAGACCACACTGCCTTTTCATGACGAAAGCAAACAGTCCAAAATAGGGATGAAACCTTTTAATCGACAGTGAACAGATATAAAATTTTCAACTGGATATTTCGAACACATATACATTGTTCATCATCAGCAGTAAAACTACTGCTGAGTTTTCAGCAGAGTTTTACTGCTGATGATGAACAGTGTATACGTGTTTGAAATATCCAGTTAAAAATTTTATATCTGTCACTGTCGATTAAAAGGTTTCATCCCTATTTTGAACTGTTATACTTTATTCATTGGTTATGTCAGTGACAACCTAGTAAATCATAATATACAAACTCTGTGTGAAATTTCAATATTAAAAGTTCATAGAAAATGCTTATTGAACAAAATTTACTCTTGTTTTATTCAGAAGGCCTAACAGTTGTGGCCATAAGAGTTCAAAAATTATTGGGACAAAAACTAAAGAAAAAACCTTTCTTGCAGGAGCCTAGGTCTTAGCAAAATGTACCGTTATAAACTCTAGCCAAACTTTTTGGGTTTTTAAACGCATGGTAAATAATGGTTAAAAACTGTTTTTCTATAATTTTTACATAATAATACATAATATATATATATAGATAATATATTATAGTATAATATATATTATAGTATAATATAGTAATCTATATATATATATATAGATAATAATACATAATATATAGAGTTACAGAGAATACTCTTGGTAAGTACACAGAGTGGCAAAAAACAAAAAAACAATCACAGAAAAACAACGGCTTTTTAATAACATGACTAAGTATCAAACAGCCGAGTAGCAGCAGAGAAGGGGGCAGGGCTGGTTCATAACGCCAGCCTTCTTTGAGCCTCTAAAAAGAGGCCTAATAATTGAAGAATGAAGGCCTTAAACTAAAATAAGCAACTAACGGTGCAAGAAAAAGCTTTTAATCTCGGGTTAGGGACTGTTTTCATGTTAAAATGGATTTGTTTAACAGTGTCTTATAGCAGATCCTTTTTCAATTTCAATTTCCTATATAGTAAAAAAAATGATTATTTTTGCTGACTGTGTTTTTTTTTTTATCAATAATTAGCATAATATCGGTTCCGAATAAAATGTGTAAAATCATTACACGAGTCGGTAAAATCGCTGCATTTACCGATCGAGATTCAGATTTTGGTACGTATCCAACCACTATTTCAATGCTCTTCATTTAACTAAGCACCATCTGTAAAATAGAGGCGGAAGTCGATGAAACTGCTGGGTTTACCGACCAAGTTCGAAATTACTCTAGATAGCATGTCAGTGTTTTCGTGATCTTTATTTAACGAAACAAAGAATTTTATCGACTTATTTTTCTACCGAGTGCCCAACATATTGGGAAGGGGGGGGGGGGGGTAATCTCTTATTATTAAAAGTTTGTTTGGTTGAATTTTTTCTGTCCACTGCCTTATTTAAATTTTATATCCGTTATTCTAATTTTCATTGGTTTAAGAAACAGTTCGAACCCAATCTCTAAATTTTACCTTTAAAAATTCATAACCGTTCAAAGGCGTTTTTTCGAGAGAATTTTGAGTTAACCAATAAGATACATGGATTTCCCTGTAGATGTCCAATGTAGCACTTACAAAGCAGCGATACTTGAATCGCTCATGTCACCGCTAAAAGCGAATATTGTGTCTCTTAGAGTTGCAATGATAGAGCGTGTCTGACATATCTGTTAACAAATGAACTAACATCGTTTTTATACAAATCTAATAAGGAGGGATTAATGCCAGAATTGACTCTCACTCAATCGGACTATCTGTCATGGCTTTTTCTACAATTAGCCATGACTTGATGCCCACAACTATTTTATTTTAATTCGAAGTTACAGGGAGCCACAGTGACTCCCTGCTCACAGAGTCAAAAAGCGGTTTTAAACTTGCCGAAGAATATGAACATCTTTTTTTCAACTCTCACGCGTCTTTTCTTATGCTTGCCGTTGACTGAATATCTGTTCGCTTACAGAGTGGTTGGGCTTGAATCCTACTCGAGTAATTCTCCGGCATCTTCAACCCATACCTCCTTGTGAGTTTTACCCCCTTTTTGAATATTCATATTCTCCAGTAATTGATCTTTATATTTGAAACCACCATTTTCTAACAATTCCTATACTGCCAATTAGTCCCTACATTTAATTCTGTAAGTACAATGTCTTACATGTTGTGCCCGCGATTCTTGTCAGATGGTGTGCAGAATTTGATATTTAACTATTATATTTCCTATTCATAATTTCTTGTTTAGTTCTCCTCAAACAAATGAACGTGTTGATGGATTTCTCAACTTTTTTTTCAGAGCATTGCGTATCAGCCTTTGTCTCTTAAACAAATGAGCTGAACTATTTCCTTTATATCCAAATTAGAGACTAGTGCCATGTGATAAATAGAAACCAAAAGCTTGTAACAAATACATGAGAAATTTTGATGACAGATTTGGTGTTCCGATTCTTTAAGTCACTGAACCCATGTCCTTGGTGGATCCAGGTGGGGCACGGGGGACACGCACCCCATTAACGTATTGGTGGACTTGGGGCTGGGACTGCTTGCTCTGGTTGGGGTTGGAACGAAAGTTGTTTATTTGTAATTTATTTTTAACAGTTGAGTTATTAATAAGATTTTAATTGTTAAGACTGTTTCTCTTTGCAAACAAGTTTGAAACAAAATTCCAGTTGCTTTGTGTGGTCTCTGTGAGATTTTACTGATGACGTATACCCTATAAAAACATTTAATTAAATTTAGATTTATCAAGAGAATCTGTCCATATTACCACAAAAGCCAACTGGGAAGTAAAAATCTTCTTTTTGTAATAACGAGAAGGAAAATTTTTAAAATCCTAAATTCCTTAAGCTCTCAAAAAGATATCTTAAGGATTTTCTGTCTCGAAGGGGCTGAAAAAATTGGTATTCAAACTTCTTTTTACTGTCAAAATTTGTTTCCAATTCTTGCTATGGCACAGAGGTGAAGAAACTGATATCATTACTTTCTTCGCAGTAAAAAATTTGTTTGCTTTTTTTGGGAAGTCAGGTAGTTTTTACAACATTGTTGTTTTTTAGGGGATTCGTACAATAGAGAGTAAATGTATAAGAAGTGCAGACGTTTTATCAATTTACGCTATTGATTTCACTGAGCAAATGGTGGCTACTTTACTGCCTATTTTCATCTAATTAAAGCCCCTGATTTTTGTGATATATCACCTCCTCTGTTCATCCTAAAACATTAACGAAGTATAGGAGTCGAAATAATTCTTCAAAGGTCGAAGTAATTATATGAGAAAAATAAATTTTAGAAAAATCGTTCATAAGAGAAGGCAAATAACTACATTTTTATTTTTTTTATCGAGCTGATATAGATGGATTTCTGAATTCTCAGTTTGAATCCGTGGAATGGCATCGATTTTTTCGAACTTTTACTAATGAAATGCTTAAAAAAAGTGAAAATTCAAACCACTTGAGTAAACCACTGAAACGCAATGCAACTATAATATTACTTCAGAATTTCTAATCTGCTCAATACCAACCAGTCACAAACTATATTTATGTTTTTGTATAGAGATTGCATATACTTGTCAACAAAATTGTACAAACTGCTATATACTCTGCTGACGATTTTTATACTTATTTTGATACATGCCATTCAATCATATTTCTACGATAAGTTGTTTATAAGCCAAAATGTTTACAGGACAATTCTCTTACTTAATGCTAAGTATGAGCTGAATTTCAGATTTGTATTTTTATACTCGACAGACATATTGAAATTTAAATGTTTGAGTTGAATATTGGAAAATCTAAATATTAAAAAAAAAAAAATTAGAAATCTACCACAGCTTGAAATCCTGAGAATTTAAATCACCAATCTATACTAATCAAACACAAAATAAAAACACATAATTAGTTGTTTTTTTAAGGAGTATTTCGACTCATTTGCTTAGTTTGAAATAGTGTTGGGCGATATTGCATATCGATATAGATATAACTATATATCGCACTAAATATCGATATCGAATATTAAATCGCAAAATACCAATATCTAAAACGATATTATTTCCGCTTTTTTTATCTGCCTCCTGAAAAGATCCAGCATAGGAAATTGTTCAGCAAATGGCCAAAAAGAAGAATAATATATTCAGCCCATTGACTCATTATTATTTTACTTATTTATACAGTAAAGAAATATCCGAAGTAGTCTAATGATAACCTAATATAAAAAAGAAGGAAATATGCGGTTTGAATACTTGTAACAAAGACAATTAAAAGAAGCTAAAAGGTGCAGAACAAAAAAAAAATTGCGGTTTGAAGATAAACAACAGCGACAATTATAACGAGTCAAAAACGGAACTGATGAAAAGAAATATTTGGCTACAAGACATACATCAACGGGGAAAAATCAAAAAAGAAAATAGAGAGTAAATAAATATGCAGTTAGAAGATATTCCAAAGCTAGGACAAATAAATATGCGGTTAAAAGATAAGCGGCAGCGAGACTTACAACGAGCTAACAACTACAGTGAAGAACAAAGAAATGCGTTTCTATAAGACAAAGCGGTTAGAAAATATACGACAGCAGGAATTACAACGAGCAAAAAACGCGATTGAGGAACAAAGAAATATAGGGTTAAAAGATAAGTTGCAGCGAGAATTACTACTATTATTTATATGTGATTTGTGATACACAGCATGGACAGCTGTATCCATAAGTGGGTATCCATGAGTTGTGATTTGTAATGCATAGCATGGACAGCTGTATCCATAAGTTGGTATACATAAGTTTTGGTTTGGGATACACAGCATGGACAGCTGTATTCATAAGTTGGTTCTTAAACTACGTTTATCGAGGGTGGAATCTAAAATTTTGCTGAGAACCTCCGAAAGCCTTGGTTTGATAAAATACCTTCTAGGCTTATAGGTCTTGTTCAGATCACACTCGTCACAATTGCCACATACCTTAATCCGCGATTCGAGAAATTGTAAATTACCTCTAACGATCTTTCCTAAGTTGAGAGTAAAATATCATGAGACATACATTTGGCCTTACTGGAATTTGTATCAACATATGCAAGTGCCGTGACAGTCCCTGTAATTCCGCCACTACAGAATCAAACCAGGGGGATCAGATGAAGAAGTTTCAGTTGTGAATGGAAGTCAGATGATGGTAAATTCATTATGTTCAATAGGAGCAATTTTCTTTAAGTCTGGCACTACAAATTTACCCTTTATAAAGCAAAATTTTCAAAACAGTACAATAAAAAATCTCCACAGAAGGGAGATTTGAACTAAGTCCAACTGTATAAAAAAGCTACTTTTTTATGAAAATAGAAAACTGAGAAAGTTGTAATAAACACCTAACAATTGCTTCTATATTAAGGTTAGACAAAGGAGTGGTTAAAAGGCTACCTAGTGGTGTCTCATAGGCAACTGTTATTAAGAAGTACTATGTCCAAAGGCTAGTCATGTAAAATTTCAAAGACCGAGCTGCTCCGCTGTTTCGTTATAAAGAATATATTTACTCGATGGAAAGTTTGGTGAGTTAGTTGTCCACTTTGATGTCGCTACTATGTAAGATTTTTTCCCTCATTCCATTTTCTCCAATCAATGGTTGTGTCTTTTGGCAAAAACTGGGCAAAATTTACTCCGTGAGAGGGGGGAGGACTAACACATTTTGCACTGGCATCAATATGCTCTGCAAAACCATGGAACAGTTTCGACATTCTTTGGGTATTAAAAAATTTCTCAGACTGAACTTGTACCACCATCAGACAAAAAATAGAAAATTTTAATGGTAATTAGAAAACTATCTAATAATTGAAGATTAAGTATTTTTCTGTGTGAAAAATGTACTAGGGTGAGTCAATATTACTTGTATACTTGAGTCTATCTTTTAGAGTGGTGTAAATGTACTAAATATATAAAATAAAAACTAAAATATCGAAAGCGGAAAAAGTTATGTATATACACAGAAAAGCAGTTTCAGAAAAAGAAGAGAATGTTAAAAAACTGTATCCAAACAAACTTTTTATATAAACTTGTGTTTTATATAACAATTGCTTTTATATAAAAATTGTGTCGCATTATTAAAATGAATGAAAATGTAATAGCGGGTAAATTCTTTAGTGAACATTGTGAATATTAAGCGAAAAACATAAGCAACATTTGTTTTTTCTAAACAAATCCGATGTCTAATCAACAAATGTAATTTATTGGATATGGGTTTCTTTATTTTTTTTTCAATAGCGTCCTAGCATGTGCTAATTATTTAATCTAGTTGTGCCCTTTTATTATGTTGGTAAAGGGTTCTGGATATTGAATCAAAACATTAGACTCATTAATATGCCATGAAAAAGATCAATGTTAACTGTCTCAAATAAAAGTTTTTCTATTATCAGATTTTCCGTTTATTTTAATTATTAATTGGATTTCTATGAAGTTAATAACCTGTGGTGCCCTGCAAGTGACGAAATTGACAGGAATAACGTTTCTTGCCATCATCAACTACTTGCTGGTAGAACACCCCGACAAATTCAAATTTGTCGACGATTCGCCGCTCTTACTCCCCTATCTTCTTCATGGCCATGTCCCCACCATACAATTCCCCGAAATCACTTTCGATCTACTAAGTTCACAGTGGTCTGATACGAAATTGACTGTTAACTCTGTTACGTCCAAAATACTTAGACTGAACCCGTTAAAGAGAGACTTCGTCCCCCCTGAAGCGCCTTTCCCTGTTGTGAGTGAGGTGAAAATACTAGGTGTCATTTTCTCATGTGATTGCACATTTACTACCCATATTAATAGTCAGACCGGTAATGCAAACGCATCTCTGCAAACCCTTTCAAAAATGTTTCGCTTCGGGTGCAAAGCCCACAGTCTTCTATGTGCATACCTGTGCTACGTACGCCCCATACTTGAATACGCCTGTTTCGTCTGGGGCCCGTCAGTATTAAGAACCGCCTATCTAATTCAGGAACTGGAAAGTCCCAAAACGGGCAACCAGGATCATCCTGAGTAACAGAGAAATTTCCTATCACGATACCCTAGCAGCCCTTTAACTCCAAAGTTTGGAACTCCGTTTGGGTGACCTTATCCTGAGGTTTGGCAAAATGCTGCTGTCTAACCCTGCTCATCGTGACATTTTACCACCAGAAGTCCTGACAGTCGGCCGTACGAGACAGAAGCTGAAACTTGTGCCTGTGCGTGCTCGGACAAACCGCTAACAGAACTCTTTCGTCCCTTTTTTTCAATATTTAATATATATAATTCAATTGTTGTTTAAATAAATGTGTCTCTTTCTCTCTCTCTCAAGTTCAAGAGATTCTTGGAACTAATTGAAGTTTAAGAAATTTATCTTTCTTGGATAATAGAATTCTGGAAGAAAGATAAACCGAGGCAAGAGCTGCGTTTGCGCCGTGCTAATTGTTTGTGGTTCCATTTGCTTGTCTGTTATTGGTAAAATATTACATTGATGCTTAAATCCAATTAAAGGGATCCGAAGAACATACTCATCAATCAATATCCGTAGGAACATTTGGCTTAACATGGAAATAAAAAGAAAACCTTATGAATGTGTACACAGAATTAAAATATATATATATATAAATACAAATAATCGTGAAACACGAAAGTAACTTTCTTTAATATAAGTATATTGTTTGTAACCATAATTGGTTTGATTTTTCAACTTTTTGTTTTTGCTGGCCCAACTTTTGAATAACAAGACCTTAGTGTCGGCAATTTTCATCAACTATGGTCAGCACCTATTCTTTCTTGATGCACAGAAACACATTTTGTTGGTCAAAACAATTAAGAAATATTGCATTATTGTTAGAAGAAACGTGCCTGATTCTATTCAAATAAAAAAAAAGTATAAAAAAATGAAAGATAATATTAATCAAGCACTAATCAAACAGTTCGTGGTAACGAACTGTAAGTAAGGAGCGACCCGGCTCAATAGTAAACGAAACTCTAAAAAACGGAATTTTGATGCTAAAAGATATATCAAAAGAATCGGATTTTTATGCTGACTTTAAATATATAAGTTTCATCAAATTTAGTCTTTGTCATCAAAAGTTACGAGCCTAAGAAAATTTGCCTTATTTTGGAAAATAGGGGGAAACATCCCTAAAAGTCATAGGATCTTAACGAAAATCAAACCATCGCATTCAGCGTATCAGAGAACCTTTTAGAAAAAATTTCAAGGTACAATTTACAAAAATGTGGGATTTTTTGCCAGAAGACAAATCAAGGGTGCGTGTTTATTTGTTTGTTTGTTTTTTTTCCAGGGGTCATCGTATCGACCAAGTGGTCCTAGAGTGTTGCAAGAGGGATCGTTCTAACGGAAATGAAAAGTTCTAGTGCCCTTTTTAAGTGACCAAAAAAATTGGAGGGCACCTAAGCCCCCTCCCACGGATCAAAATTTTGAGATAGCCATTTTGTTCCGCATAGTCGAAAACCATAATAACTATGTATTTGGGGATGACTTACCCCCCCCCCCCCCAACAGTCCTTGCGGGAGGGGCTGCAAGTTACAAACTTTGACCAATGTTTACATATAGTAATGGTTACTGGGAAGTGTACCGACGTTTTCATGGGGATTTTTTTGGTCTGGGTGTGGGGTTCAGGGGAGGGGACTATATGGGAGGATCTTTCCTTGGGGGAATATTTCATGGGGGAAGAGTAAATTCAATGAAAAGGGCACAGGATTTTCTAGCATTACTATTTTAAAAAAATGAAAATATAAACATGAAATTTTTTTCAATTGAAAGTAAGGAGAAGCATTAAAACTTAAAACGAACAGAGATTATTACGCATTTGAGGGGTTCTAAAAATACTTTAGCATAAAGAGCGAGGTATTTAGGAGGAGATAAATACTTCGCTCTTTATGCTAAATTATTTTTAGTAATTTCAACTATTTATTCTACGGCCTTTCTGATTCAGGGATCATTCTTAAAGAATTGGGACAAAACTTAAGATTTAGTGTGAAGAGCGAGGTATTAACGAGGGGACAAACCCCCTCATACATATAATCAAAAATATAAGAATATAAAAGTTTGTTACGTAAGTTAATTCTTAAGTTACGTATATTTTTTACTAATGAAAACGTTCGTTAAAAATTAAAAAGTCTTGTTGCCTTTTTAAGTAACCGAAGAATTGGAGGGCAACTAGTCCTCCTTCCCCACCCCTTATTTCTCAAAATCATCTGATCGAAACTAAGAGAAAGCCATTTAGCCAAAAAAAGAATTAATATGCAAATTTCATTTTAATAATTTATGTACGGAGAGCCAAAATCAGACATGCATTAATTCAAAAACTTTCAGAAATTAAATAGAAAAAACAATTTTTTTTTGAAATGAAAGTAAGGAGCGACATTAGCACTTAAAACGAACAGATATTATTCCGTATGTGAAAGGGGCTTTTGCTCCTCGACACCCCGCTCCTTGCGCTAAAGTTTGATTCTTTCTTGCAACTCTACTTTCTAAAACAATAAAAAACTTTAGCGTAAAGAGCGGGGCGTCAAGGAGGAAAAGCCCCTTTCACATACGGAATAATTTCTTTTCGTTTTAAGTTCTAATGTCGCTCCTTACTTTCATTTCAAAAAAAATTGTTTTTCTTATTTAATCATTTGCAAGGTCGATCACCAGCTCAGATGGTTTTAGATAGTAAATGATGGTTGCGAAAGATTTTTCTTTCATGATCATTGAAATTGCTAGGGAAGAAGGGGCATTTTACCCCTTGAAAATTGGCTGTCCCTTCTTCTTAAAATTTTTTGTTAAATCAAGTTCATAGCAAGTTTTAAAATTAGAGGATACACCCCCCGTAAAAGTAGCCAATGCATCTACTAAAAAAAAAAAAAAAAAAAAAAAAAAAAAAAAAAAAAAAAAAAAAAAAAAAAAAAAAACACCACATGCATTACAAACAACGCAACTGCCTTGCTGTATCCACTGATAGTCTCTGCAGTTGTACATGAAAAGAGGATTAAAAATAAATTATAAATAGACAGTTTTATGTATATTCATAAGAATGGCAAAGCTAGTTTTTTGATTTTGTGCCTTGTACAATACTCTTAAGCATAGATATTCCAGAAGGTTGCAATAGAAGTCTTTTCACATCCCTACTAGTTGAAAGTGGCTCTGTAACCTGGCGGCCTATCCGGACAATAGGGTCCTGTTTTATAAGAATAATATCGGTTCTCACATCGAATCTATTTCGTCTTTTCAATGGCTCAATGTATGCCCGAGTTTCTTTTATGTCTTTCAGGAATAAAATGACATGAGAGCACATGCCTTCATAGTCCAGGTAGTTTTTTAATTTTGTAAAGATCCTTTTTGGCTTATGCATATGTCTGGCCACTTTTGAAAGGAAAATTTCATTTTCCGAAATAATGTCGACGCATCCTGATGTATTGGTCAATTCTTGTATTCTTGAGAATAGCTCCTTTTGCTCAAAGGTTTGAATGTTGAGTGAATATGCAAAATCCAGATTTATAATTACCAGGGTAAATGATAAAAACACAAGCATGGCAATCTAAAAAATAAAATATAATAGTTACAGGCCTGAGAAAATATTCCCAATTTTGAAAAAGGGGGTAAGTAGCCTAAAAAGGATGAGTAGTTTTGATAAAAGGATCGGATTCAGTATATAAGAGAACTCTACTGTAGAGAACGTTATCGGATTTAGCATTTAAGAGAACTCTATTGTAGAGGTTTCTAGTCCTTATCTTCAAAAATGTGAGATTTTGTATTATTTCTTCGAGACGGGTAGTCACAAATATGTCTTAATTTGTGTGTTTATTTGTTTAGTCTAAAAAGATTGAGTAGTTTTAATGAAAGGATTGGATTTAAAATATAAGAGAGGTCTATTGTGGAGGTTTCAAGTCCTTATCTACAAAAATGTGATATTTTGCATTATTCTTTCGAGACGGATAGTCACAGTTATGTCTTTTTTTGTGCGTTTATTTGTTTAACCTAAAAGGATTGGATTTAGCATATAAGAGAATTCTATTGTAGAGGTTTCAGGTCCTTATCTACAAAAATGTGGAATTTGTTTTATTTCTTCGAGACGGATAGTCACAGATACCCATTTATTTGTTTGTTTATTTGTTAAGCCCAGAGAGGTAACCGTATCGATCCGGGGGCTCTAGTATGTGCGAAGGAGACTCTTTATCGAAAAATTAAACGTCCCAATAACCCCTTTAATTGATAGAAATGATTAAAGTAGCATTTCTTTCATTTTGCGGCAGATTTAACATTTTTTATTTACTATGTGTATGCAATGCTTGAAGTCTTCTTGTCTTCTAAGAAGCATTGCCTCCCTCCAATTGGTACTCATAGGGAATATCTCTATAAAAGAGGTTTGTTCTAAAAATTTACCTTTAATACCGTCAAAAAGGTAATACTACAAATAACTTTTAAAATTTAGTATGGAAATGACAAGTCCTTACCTCCTGAATAAAAATAGATAATTAATTTTATTTTTAATGTTACTATTGTTAGTAAACAAATCGAATTTTAAAGAAGTATGGACTTTCAGTTGTTAACACATCAAAATTAACCTTTACATTGCGCGTTTTTCTAGGTTCTTTAAGAACAACTTCTCAAACACAAGAGCCGTTGGATTGGAACAAGAAGTATTTTTAAAACACTTTAAAACTTTACTGTACAGATGGGGGTGGATGAGGGGCAGTAACGCTGGCAGTAAAGAGAATAGTTTCTGTTGGTTTTAAGTTTTAATGTCACTCTTTACTTTCATTTGAGAAAACTGATTGTTTTTTACTTAATTCAATAACGACGCAAGAAGCCTACACTTTTGCCACGGATTTAATGATAGACTGCGTGGGAGATCGTTGGAGAGTGTTAAACAATAAATTAGGCCTTAAATAATACAGCAGAAAATTCCTACATGACTCCGCTTTAAACAAGGTTCAAAAGACAAAAGACATTAGAGGAGTCATGGGCCACCTTATACCTCAAATTATATTGTTTAAATGTTTTGTATGATTCAAGGTAAAAAAAAAAAAGATCCCCCATCCCAACCTTTATACTGAAATTTGGTTTGGGAGGGAATGCTAGAGAAACTCTGACATTTTTTTGTATTTTTTATAAAGTTTTTGAATATTTTCTCTTTTTACAACTTCAATGCTGAACAAACAAAAGTTTTTTTTCTGTTTAGAATACTTAATGCGGTAAAATCCAACCCTTCCGACGGAGGAAATTTTCTTACTCGTAGGAATATTTTGAGATTTCTGAATTTTTTATCCTCAGAATTTCTCGTCGTTTTTTTTTTTTTTTGCAGATAACTTGATTAACCTAACTAATACTCTCTTTCTCAGTCCTTAGCTCCAACTCTTTTTCAAACTATTCCAAGGACCATTTGAAATTAAATACGTAATTAAAACTTTTCTTGGCCTGAGAATTGTTTCCAATAATTCGAAACAGCCTTTGAAAATCGTACTGTGCAATGTTTTGAAATCAAAATTTGATTATTCAGGAATTACAGCCATGTAAATAATTTATACAGTCACATGAATCAAGTCGATAGTTTAAATGTGGAACTTACCACTTCAGATCTTTTTCTTTTAACCGCATGGACCCGCAACAAAAAATAAACTGATTTCTAGCAACGGTCTTATCTCAATATTTATGCCAAAAAAGGTGAACACGAGATCATGGGAAAATAAACAGAAGACTAAGATGATGCTTTAATAAGAAAATTTCTTCTATTTCCTAAGACTTATAATCACGGATGGAATTCATAAAAAATTTATGATTTGAGAAAAACGGAACATGTTGCAGCTGGTACTGCTACAGATTATAATAAGGTAATGGTTATATTAAATATATACTGTAGCACGATACTGCAGCGCTGTTGACAGCCCCATACAGCCAAGAGGAAGCGCAATAGGAGGAAGCCAGAAGCCAATAGAAATATCGAAAAATGCTATGATTTTTGGCACTTCCCAGTATACAAAAAATCCTTTAAAAAATGTTTACTTCTACCATCTCAAAATGAAGTAAACCCTTTTCGAAACGTAGTTCTCGAACACCAGATTTTCTTAAGCACCTAATGTTTAATTTCTGTAAAATTGCACAACAACCAAGTTACAATTCCTTCTTCCAAGGGTAGCTCTTGAAGTTGGAACAATGAAAAGCGGATTATTTTTATTTATAAATAATAATAAAAAAATTTCAACTGGAAGTAAGGTTTTTTAAAAACCTAAGTGTGTAGGGAAAAAATATCGTCCTCTCAAGTAGGGACATAGTCTAAATTGATCATAATCCAATATTTTTCTGCTTCGCATACAGGGCCTTTGTTCTCTTGATTGTTGGCGAACAAAGGAATTTCCCACTACTTCTAGAAACATGGAATGAAGCGTTACGTGGTCCTGTATTTATTTTTTCAGGAACAAAGGGTTCCCGTTATACAGTGGCTTGTTATTCTTTTGGTGGGACCGGGTAATTTTCTATTGTTCTCATGGAAATATAAGAGTCACTGCTAGATGGGAAACTTTATCAGTCTACTTATCGAAATGAACAATGACAAACCAAGGAATATAAAAGAGGATTGGATGTTTACTTTTATACAGGTAAGTCTCTATGTGTATTAAAGATACCGTCCTCCCCCACTAAAATACGGGCGTGATTATGCTCAAATTGGAGCTAGTATAATTCACTATATGGAATTGAAAAGTAAACCCCTGTTCCCCCTGCTATTGTATAGCTCCATCGCCGATAAATTTATCTAATTTTTCTTGCAAAATATACGCTTTTCATTTGCCTGGCTTTTTCAAAGTCCTTCCCGTATTCTGACAAGGATACGATTGATAACCATCAGATACTTGCGTAATCTTTAGTGATATGCCCTTTTAGGTAGAAGGGTTAGTTTCTAGCAAACAGTCGGTGTTACTCAATTACGTAGAGAATCATCCCTTTTGTCTGGGTAAATTTGAACGCTCTCATATTACGAACTAATCACAAATAAAGATACTTTTGCTGATCAATTGATGAGCTGTTTTTACAGCAAATCTTCGCTACAGATTTGACAAAATCTATAGTTATAAATTTAACAAAAGGTAAGGTTTCTGGCAATGATAAGGAAAGGAGAAAAGTAGGCAGTCCCAAGGGGAATGGGGGGCCGAGGGGTTGATTTATTAGAGGCGAATTTACTGGGGAACACAATATTTGTTGAAATTAAAGGTGACAAATCAAAAAAAATACTTTTGCTTCTCCTAATATTGATTGCTGCGCTGCTACTCTCAGACCACGACAACTGAGTCATAGAATGGACTATTACCAGGGTTGTTTGTCAATGTCCTGTAAAGGACATTGGTTTCGCGATTGGTTTGTTAAGCTTTTTTGTTTAGAGTTTTTAGGTTCAAGTTATTTGGAAAATCTAAAATTGTATTTTTATTTACGGAAAATTCTCAGCAAGAACCTCCCAGTAAGAGGGTGAGGGCAGGAGTTGGTCCAAGTATGCCCGGCGATGAATATGTGTTCACTTCAAGACCTACGCCCCAATCAATGTGAAGTTTTGGGCCCTGTTATGGCCCCCAAGCCCCATTGCAGTAAATTTGCCGGGCCTACTATGCAATGCACCATCAACAATACCGACATTCAAGTCAGTAAATTATTTGAGACCAATAAATATTTTTGAAACGCTTATGATGTGTTCTATAATTTTACCCTAGTTCAATGCTGATGTTGGCCCTCCAAGAAATGGCTAAAATGACGCATTCTTTTCATCTTAATAAAGGTAAAATAGCTAGGGCTTTAAGGGGCTTATTCATTAGTTTTGAGGGACTTAGAGGAGCCCTAAGGCCTCCAAAGAAATAGGCTTTTCGTCATAATTTAACGGCAAAACTGAATTTTTACACAAGATAAATTTGTCAGATGCTGCTGTACCTTTTATGCAGTTGCTCCTTTCTTCAATGCCAAGCGACATATTTTTGGTTCAAAATCCAAATCTCTCTCTTACGTTCACTATTTTGGTTCCAATTCCGATTTTGACTGTGTCCTCTTGAATACCCTGGAACTGCAAAGTGTCATTGTTGACGTATCTAATGATATGTTAACGAGTGACCTTTTACATTTAAAGTTTTGTGTGAATTTGTTTGTTCCATAAATCAGTCAAAAGCCTCAGTGGTTTTGGAAGATGGATTGGGATAATAATGGTATACCACTATATAAAAGTGTTTTGGATTCTATGCTATCTAAAATCAAAATTTCTTTTCACCTTCTATCTACAACGCTGAATGACAGCAGCCTGGATCTAGATTGCTATCATGCTGAGATTACTGACAAAACAGTTAGTGGTAACGAGCTGTAATAAGGAGCAACCTGGATCAATAGTAACTGAAACTCTAAAAAACGGAATTTTATAACAATAGTTACATCAAAAGAATTAATGCTGATTTTAAATATATAAGTTTGATCAAGCTTAGACTTACCCATCAAAAGCTACGAGCCTGAGAAAATTTTCCTTATTTTGGAAAAACACCCGTTAAGTCAGATAATATTTACATAGATGTGGAATTATGTATTTTTTGCCACAAGACAGATTACGGATGCGTGTTTATTTGTTTTTTTCCCCAGGGGTGATTGTATCGATCCAAAGGTCCTAGAATGTCGCAAGAGGGCTCATTCTATACGAAATTAAAAGTTCTAGTGCCCTTTTTAAGTGGCCAAAAAATTGTAGGGTACCTAGGCTCCCTCCCATGCTCAGTTTTTTCCCAAAGTCACCGAATCGAAATTCTGAGACAGCTATTTTATTCAACGTAGTCGAAAAACCTAATAACTATGTCTTTGGGGACGAATTATTCCCCCAAGGTCTCTTGGGAGGGGCTCAAATTTACAAACTTTGACTAGTGTCAAACAGTTCGTGATAACGAACTGTAGTAAGGCGAACCGGCTCAATAGTAACCAAAACACTAAAAACTGGTTACCATTTTGATACCAATAGTTACATCAAAAGAACCACATTTTATCCTGATTAAGTTTCATCAAGTTTAGTTCTACCCATCAAAAGTTACGAGCCTGAGAAAATTTGCCTTATTTTAGAAAATAGGGGAAAACACCAAATACAAACAGATAGAAAATAAAAACAAAAAAGTCATAGAATCTTAACGACCATCACACACCAAATCGCACCGTCAGATTCAGCGTATCAGAGAACCCTACTGTAGAAGTTTCAGGCTCCTATCTACAAAAATGTGGAGTTTTGTATTTTTTCCCAGAAGACAGATCACGGATGCGTGTTTTTTTTTTTGAGTGGTGATCGTATCGATCCAGTGGTCCTAGAATGTCGCGAGAGGGCTCATTCTAATGGAAATTAAAAGTTTTAGTGCCATTTTCTAATTGACTGAAAATAATTGAAGGGCTCCTAGGCCCCCTCCCACGCTCATTTTTCCCCAGTCATTGGACCAAAATTTTGAGAAAGCCATTTTGTTCAACATAGTCAAAAATCCTAATAATTATGTCTTTCGGGACGACTTAATCCCCCACAGTCCCTGGGGGAGGGGCTGCAAGTTACAAACTTTGACCATTGTTTGCATATAGTAATGATTATTGTGACGTGTACAGACTTTTTCGGGGGTACTTTTTGATGTTAAAGGGGGGTCGGGGCGAGGGGGTTACGTCGGAGGATCTTTCCATGGAGGAATTTATCATGAGGGAAGAAAATTTCCATTAAGGGGCCGCAGGATCTTCTAGCATTATTTTAAAAAAAAACTGAGAAAATAAAAAAAAAAGTTTTTTCAGGTGGAAGTAAGGAGCAGTGTTAGAACCTAAAGCGAAGAGAAATTATCACGTATATAAGGGGGTTCGTTTCCTCAACAATACCTCACTCTTTACGCTAAAGTATTTTTTAGTAATTTTAACTATTTATTCTACGGCCTTTGTGATTCAGGGGGTCATTCTTAAGGAATTGGGACCAAATTGAAGCTTTAGTGTAAAGAGCGAGGTATTGACGAGGGGGAGAACCTCCTCATATACGTAATAAAAATATGCAAATATTGAGTTTCGTTACGTAAGTTAATTCTTAAGTTACGTATATTTATTACTAATAAAAACGTTCGTAAAAAAAGTTCTGGTTGCCTTTTTAATTAACCAAAAATATGAGTTCCACTAGGCCTCCTCCCGCGCCCCTTATTTTTATCAAATAAAATTATACACAAATTTCATTTTAATTGTTCGTGCGCGGTGAGCCAAAATCAAAACATGCATTAATTAAAAAACGTTCAGAAATTAAATTTAAAAAAATAATTTTTTTAGTTGCAATTACGGATCGACAATAAAACTTAAAACGAACAGAAATTATTCCGTATATGAAAGGGGCTGTCCCCTCCTCAATGCCTCACTCTTTGCGCTGAAGCTTGACTCTTTCTCACACCTCTACTTTTTAAAACAATGAAAAACTTTATTGTTTTGGTCCCCATGTGTTTTTTCTGGTGCGATTATGGAAGTTTTTCACCGCGTCAGAACGTCAACAAATTTGGTGTATCTTTTTCAAATTTTGTAAGTATTTTATCCGTGTTCCTAGTTGGTCTCGTAACAGTTATATCTCCAAACGTTGTAGAGTTTTTGAGATATGTGATAAAATGGTTGCATTAGAAGGCAGATTCAGAAAGCAATCTTAATCAGTCGTAGATTTCCCTTGAGTTGTACTAATCGCTTGTGAGTCATTGCTAGTGTATTTTTTAGTGTCTGCGACAGTAAACAAGTGTTTTAGATAAGTGTTTTTATCATGTATGTTATTTTCTTCACATTCCTCAAAGGGCATTTTTTTATGTATGAAGGGTTCAAATATGTTATCATTAAAAGATGGAAAGGTGGAGAGAGGGCGTTATAAGCCCCATCGGAAAATTTCAGAGGGGAGGAGATACGCCTTAAAAAAACGGGAAAAAATAACCCTCTTTTTAAGTATTAATAATTTAGACCCTTTCTAGCAAGTATTTGGAGGAATGCATCTTACCAGGAATGATTGTTGTTCTCAGAGCAGTGTTATATCAAAATTCAGCTTGATAAACTTACATCAAAATTCAACGTGAATGTCAACTTGTAAGTAAAGGGGAGCCTTTGACAATGGAAATCCCAAATCTAAAAACGAAGTTTTGATTACAATATATGCAACAACAAAATATTTTATTCATATTAATTCTAAATATTCAAAATGTGTTAACTTTAATGCTGCTCATCATTGAGGGTAGTGCATGAAAACTTGGTATGATTTTAAAAACAAAAAATAGACTCCAAGAAAAGGAAAGCGATATTGATGAAAATTACGGAATGAAGTTCAACATGCACGAGTGGCTTAAAGTCACTATCTACAAGATATAAATTTCTGCGTTATTTTTTATGAATTGATAAGTATCCAGATGATGAAGCATTCAACCTCTGATCATACTTTGACTAGCTGATAACGGGATGAAAAGTACAACTTATAGGTTCTACTAGCACCAGGAGCACCAGTAATGCTGAAAATTCTCAGTGCCCCCTCAAGGCTGCATGAGTAAGCCTGTTAAAAGTTTTTGAATTTTATGAAATAAAAGAGTTAGAGGACTTAAAAAAAGACACAATACGTAAACTACAAGACAAGACAAACTCATGAACGTTTGAGGAACAATCTTCCCAATCTTGGTCTTGTTTTATAAGGAATGTTTTGGATGTAAAAACTAATAAAATTGGGGGATTTTTTAGATGAACTAGGAAACAAATACATATTAATGTAATACATGACTGCCTGTGCATGGATTATTATTTATGGTTGATTGTGTATGGCTATGCTGTTTGGCCTATGTGATTGTATGGATGAGTGGGGTTAAGGCCTCATTCAAGTGCTGATCTATATTTATCACTAATGTAGGAAAACAGTCTTCCTTTTCTCCTTCTGTCTTTTTTTATGTGTTTGTGCTGTTGCACTGGTGATTTCTCTTTCCATTATATCCCTTTTTTGCGGAGACACTAGCTCTTCCTTGAAGTATTGCTGAGCAAAATTGATTTAAAGAGTCGATCTTGAGGGGTGAAAACTTTTTTTTGCATTTATCGCAACCATGAATTTCGTATTAAAACAATTAGAAATTAAATTAAAACAAATTGAACCGGTCTGAAATCCAATGCAGCATTTCGTTTTTTGGGGTCAGAACAAACCGAAGCTATTTCCATTTTACACCACATTCATGAAAATGCATCCTTATTGGCAAATTGATAGGCTAGTAAATTATAGAGTGCCTCCATAGGTCCACGGTTCCTCCCCAAGTAATACCCAGCTTGAAAATACAGTTTGTAATATAGCTCTGGAATAATACTCGGTTCACAAACAGCTGTTTAAGGTGTAAATGGTAATCGAGTAACCTGAGTCTGTTTCGTGGAGTTTTCTTGCTTCGTTTATAGAAAGAGTCACTTCAAAAAGCATACACATGAAACTTGGTATTTTTTATTTCAGAGCTAAAGTCATAGAGTCAGAAAAAAAATTCATTATCTTAAAATCTTTATTGCGAACCTTAGAAAACGGACGGATATAATTAACATACTCATAAAACACCTAACAATATGTACAGCAGCATATTTTTTTTTCGAAAGCAATATAAGACTGAACTGAAAATAGGATGGGCTTGAAGGGCTGGTTATAGAGGTACTATAGAATTAAGAACTTATTCAGGAACGTATGTAGGGGGAGGAATCTCAAGACCAAAAACCCCTCCGAAATCCTAAATTTTCCCAAATTTTCGGACACTTTTTTCAAGTCAAATAATATATCTTTTTACTATTCTCTCACCCCTCTTAAGACTCCTGCGTATATGCCTGCCCTATTTGCAAATCAGAGCTTCTTCCTTCTTTCTACAACTACCCACGCAATCAAAGCTTTGGTAGACTAAAGAACTTTGCTTCATTGTCCATATTCCATTAGAAATGGTCTGGCCACAAGCTCTTTAAATTCCTAGCTACATTATCCATAGTAAAATACAATATTCAGTGTGATTAGTTTTCACAGTCAACTATTCTTTTCTAGATTTAAGCTTTTTCATCTCCACTACTCCGTGAATCTGGTTTTCTGTAACTAGCCACTCAGTTGTTTTTTTTTGCCAGCAGGTATTTACTTTGTGCTGAAACTGTGGATTGTGCAATGGATAAGGTACAATATACTCAACTGTCTTTGTTATTCTGAGTCACTGAATATTGTTGGAATATGTTCACAGAGCACCACTAAAGACCTTCAATACTTTGTGATCCCCAATCCCCACTTTGAGGCGAGCTGTGATTGCTAAAAGAGTCACTTTCTAACTTTGGCACAAACTGGGAGTCATTTGTCGAACTATCTTCATGCGGTGATGTTGTGTAGCGCCCGGAGTAGTGAGGGTAGTACTCATTTCGATAAGGCTGCTGGTACGACGGGTAGGTGAAATCTCCTGCTGGACTTGGATATCCGCTAGATACCTAAAAAGAATATACATACTAACCAAGAGTAAAATAAATTTACTTTTCAGACTATATTTTATACATTTAATTTAGGTATCTTTTGAGACAAGTCAATTTTACAGTTTTCAGAAGAGACTGGTTTACTGCTAATTAATATATTTAAAAATACAGTGAAATTGTGTGGTACATTTTTTAACTTTTGAAAGCATCATTGGTTTTAATGGAGACCTGCACTTGCGAGAGTGGAGTACTTAGAGTATATTTTACCATATCTTACTCCCTTTCTAGAAAGAAAAAACAGGATACAGTGCAAAACCTCCAACAAAAAAGTAAAGATGTATCGCTTTAAACATTTCTGCGAAAGCTCATATGGGTTTTTATTTCATCGGAATTCAGTAGCCAAACATGCGATTACAGTTCCATCAAATTTTATTAGTCAGTGGTAAGGATTTATTCTGAATGAAATAAATATAGAGTTTCAAATTTCTTCTGAATATATTTTTAAACATTGTTTAAAACTTTCCTTGGAAACTAGTATCATTAAAGATAATTGTCTCATTCTATGTGAGCATATGTTTGCCGAGCTTTAGAGAAACAAGACCTGTTTTCGAATTTAGGCAACTACTATCAACCTAGAGAAGGGCTGAGGACCCATTTTCACAAAAAATTATCCTATTTTTCAACTTATCCATGATTTTTTTTATTTTTCTTGAATTTGTCTTTGGTGTTTTGACAGATTTAAGCTGCAATCCCAATTTGCTGTTTTGACAATGGACTGTGGTTCGCTCTTTAATAAACTGCAGCTATTGCTGCAGCTACGACAGTAAACAAAATTCATTCTGAACACTTTTATTTTGTTCCATAGCACTAAACAAAATAGCCGGATACTAATGAATTTACTAGGTAAAAAAGAAGCATTTAAAAAAAAACAAATCGATTTCTAATATTGCGATACTTTAAAATAAGACCTTGCTTTTCATTCTTATATTCTTTTATTCCATTTTATTTCATCCCCCCCCCCTCTATGAATCCTTCTGTGGCATAACCAGCACTACTTTTGACTGACTTAACCAAAACTTCATAGCTCTAATTGGACAGTGGAAAATATAATAGTTGTAAATATTGCAGCTACAAGGAAATAATAAAGGGAGAGGGTCAAGCCCATAGACCCCCTTCTTCAACTAAACATCTTCAAGACTGTTCTGATCATTCCAATATTCTCCTATAGTTCGTGCGATATTCACCTTTTCTTTTGTTTTTGGAAAGAATTCCCCCTTTCCAAATTATTTATTCATCCTAAAATAAATCCCTCCATAGTTCCTTGAAGAAAATATCCTTATTATTACCTGGAATTGTTGCTGCTGATGAAATCCAGTTTGTCCTGCTGGTTGTAGCAGCTGATTTTGATAGAAGTAATATCCGGACTGTGATGCAGTGTCGTACATAGAGGTTGGATATAAGTGTGGAGCCCAAGTATGTATTCCTCCTTCTGGAGTAGGAGGAGTTCCGGGCCAATGTCCATGACTTGGACCAAATAACCAGTTAGAAGTTGAAATTGTAGATGGATAGTTGCTCGATGGAAGTTGATGGTGCTGTACAGGAGAAGACGGGCTACCGTCTGAAATGATAAAAATAAATTACTGGAAAACTTGCAGTATCTAAAATATTTTCGAGGAATGGCGTCGGTAACTTAATACATTATCAGTTACAATATATAAAAAGTAGATGTTTTTTTGTCAAACATTGCTGTAATATTGCCATAGATTCACATATTATAAATCAAAGAAATTAAAATAAAAAAAGAATAAAAATATAATACAAATCAAATCATATTCTATTCTCGTCACCATCTCGTGACTGGTAAAAAGCTAGTAGCCTGATGGAACTACAGCCAGCTGAAAATATTTGTTGAAGACACGGAAACTGCCAATGCCTTTAATATTTCTACCTCTTTATCTTTACTAACATGGGTCAAATCCAAAACGAGAGGGGTAGACGTCTTCAGGCCCAATGATTTAATTCTTCTGATTCGAATATATAACCTTTTGGAAAAAAATATAATAACACGTATCCGTGATCTTTCTTCTGGAAAAAAAAAATCCCTATGCCAAATTTTTGTAAATATGAGATTGAAATATCTACAGTAAGGGTCTCTGGTGTGTTGAATCTGATGGTTTGATTTTCATTCTGAGGGTTGTTTAAATTATTAGGGGTGTTTATCCCTTTTTTCAAAAATCTGGCAAAATTTCTTAAGCTCGTAACTTTCGATGGTTAACATTAAAATTAGCGAATTTTATATAATTGGAATCAGTATTAGATGCCAATTCTTTTGATGTTTGTATGAACCATTTGATATATTACTAGTTACAGTTAGCAAAAATGATATACCTTGTCCAAGACTGCTTTGAATGTTGCTTGAATTGATAGCTTAAAATTGATGTAGTTGAATTCAATTGAACCAATTAGCTCCGAATAAGATCTGCCATTTTATTGCTCTAATAGTTAAAGCACAGAACTAAACATAAAATCTGCTGGCAATGAAGTCTTTTTTCGGGAGAGAGCAAACAGAGAAAGAATAGAGGGTGCTTGTTCTTTGATTTAGAATGAATAAAGATTGTATGTGGGTGAACAAAAATTCAGAGATGGCTCAATCGTACGAGATTTTTTTTTTTACTGAGATAACCTTGCCAAGAGTGGACCCTTACATGGCCTTAAATAGTATATTAATAGCTACGATTGGTTAAAAAATGCTACACTTTGTCAAAGACTGCTGTAATACTATTGTTGCTAAATCATTACCCAAGAAAAGTTCAACTGGACCAAGTACCTCCAAATAGGATCTGCCATTTATTGGTCTATTAGTTAAGGAACAAAACTTAGAGTATTTCTGACAGTTAATTAGCTTATTCCCTTATTTAATTAGCTTAATTAGCTTAATACAGTTAATTAGCTTAATTAGCTTATTTTTATTTTAAGTTAATTAGCTGAAAAAGCAGAAACAGAATTAACAGAACGTGCATATTCTTAGAAAATTCAACAGAAATAAAGATGCCAATAGAATGAGAGAAATAAAGATGGCTCGATTCTATCAGATTTTTTAAAACTGTGAATACCATGCAAAAGGTGACGGACTCAGAAATTTGCATATAAATTTAGAAAGATTTGATGGTTGCAGGATGTGGATAAGGAAAGTCTATGATGAAGAAGTCAAGCTCTCTGCCAGTAAATTGGCTTAGAGACTGGCGTTATATAGTGGCCACTTGTAACAGTATTAATCTAAATTTCTCTCTTCTTGTCTTATCATTGATTCAGGTAAAATAAGACCTGAATCAATAATTAGTTTGAGGTACACCTACGAAAAATATTTTACAAATGAGTTTAAACCAAGATCTTAGCTATTTGCCCTAAAAAGCTAGTTCCTTTTTCGTGCAAGGAAGAGCTATTGAAAACCCTATATTTTTGGCTCTTTCGGAAATCACGGGAAATCCGTTTATATACCAAAAATTTCGCATGCATGCATTAATATACGGTAACATATGTAAAATAACTGTAGAAAAAAACACAAAAAAATCTGTCAGTATTCAATTTAGAAAGCATTAATTCGTCTATGCAACTGATTTGAACTGACATCTGGATCCTTTGCCATCAGGTGCCATCTGAAACATAAGAATTCATTCAGTTTGGGCACCGCTTTGTAGGGCGAGTTTGCATCCATTCTCCATACTGCTTATCATTACGTCCGTCTTGCTCCGCCCTCCCTCCTCTAAAAAAAAAGGTTAAAAAGATGATTCTGAACATACAGACATACTGTATAACCATATTAAAATATTCCTTGAGGCTCCCTTGCAATTACAAGCATATAAGCATTATTGCGTCGGCAGAAAGAAAGCCGAATTTATTGCCGTGACTATAAGCTTTTACAGCCGATAATAGGTTGCGGTTCAGGTAAGCAGGTCGTATAAATGACAATCGAATCTTACACCCTCATCTTAGAGCCAAACAAAAAATAATGTTTGAATTGCTCTTTGAATTTTCCTTCTTTTGGGCTAGTGACTATTTTGAATGTTACTAAGTGGTAGTGTATTTTCAAGATTTTTAAGTTTTGTCTTAAGCAAGGTCGTATCTAGGAGGGAAGGGATTTTGAACCCTTCCTTCCCCCCGTAATGTATTCCTGACTCGTAAAAACGTAACAAATATAGAAATTTTTAATGTTTTTTTTATATTTTTTTGTAACCCCCCCTCCTCACGAAAAAATTAACCCTCCTAACAAAATCCTGGACACGGCCCTGGTTTTAAGCATTATTTAGTATGACAAATTCCATATACCGTAAATTATAATCAAACATACCTTACATAAAGAAAAATGTTCTGTAAATTCAGTCGTTATTATTCTCAGCAGTCTTGAACCAGGATTTTGTTTTCGGGGGGAGGGTTGCACAACATGATCTCTTTTTTTGGGGGGGGGGAAGGTCAAAAGAGTTAAAAATATGCATCAAAAATTTGTTTGTATTCATTTTTGTTACGTTTTTACGAGTCAGGCAAACATTTCAGGGGGTGGAGGTGGTTTCACCCCCCTGGATACGGCCTTGATGCCCATTGGTGGCATTTCAAGAAAATAAAGGAGCGGGTAGAAGTATTAGTAACCCTAACAGTCTATGCAAAAACATGATATTTGCTTGGCTGTTACGATGTAATTATGGGTTATTGTAGACAACCCCTAAGTTTTGAAAATTATTTAGTCAAATAAAACCGGTACATCTTACATTGTAATAAAATATTTTGTAAAAACAAAGCTTTCTTTAAATATACTTTTAAATATAGAGGGATGGTTGAGCCCCTATCCCCCCCAATTAGAACCACTGCTTCTACTAAAATTAGAAAAACAGTCATAATTTTTTCTTCAACTCTTTGTTAACTATTTTAAAATCAATTTTTTGAAGATTGTGTTTTGTTAATTTAGCATAACTCGAGCATTTTAGATTTAAATTTTCGTTTTTTTTTTTAATATTCCAACGGTGTTTCCTATTTTGAATTTAGGAATTAAGGCTAATATACAAATAAGCTAAGGTTTAGGTATACACCATAAATATAGCGAGGGCCAATACTTGATTTTTGATTAGACAGGTAGAATATGTAACTCAAAAAGAGATTTTTGCGCTAAATTTGATAGTATATTTAGAATTTTCTATCAATAATTATGCCTGCATGGTGATTTTATAATCTTTTGCCCAAACACCAAATTTTCAATAAAAAAGCGCTACAAAGCAATTAAATTCTAGAAAGACTTGATAGTATTTTATTATATGGCATACAAATTTGCCATATTATAAGGCATTTTCGTAAACAATAGAAAAATATGATTTGAAAGATCAGAAATACAAAAATTGGCATAATCACCAACCTAAAATCAGTTTCATTGGGTCTAATTAAGGTCTAAGGTGATGGAATTATTAATTTCAAATTGCGCACAATTTCTCACAAGTTAATTTATGGAGCCACGGGTACCCCCCCCCCAATAAAAGGTTTAACAAATTGTACCAAACTTTTAGTTATAGGGCGCGTGGGGTGGGTTTTTCATTTATCGTGGAATCACGAATAAACAGTCAAAATGAGAAATGTAAGGGGGGATGAATTCTGAAATTGAGGACAACAAATTGCGTACGTATCTTATAGGACATATATGAAGAAGAATTTTGAAGTATGACGTTATGAAAATAACGATCACAAGAAAATTACATGCCTAGTTGGCGAATCTAATAAATAAATTCGTTGGAATAGCTAGATTCTAACAAATGTTATTATAAGATGACGTTATTACTAAAGTTAGCATAACTAATGAGTCTTTTCTGCTTAATACTTAATAACCGATAATTGTTTAGTCTAAAATCTGGATAAAACTTTTCATGAAAGCTGGTATTCAGTCTAACTGGAGGTGTGTAACCTATCTATGTGAAAAATCTTTTTCGCTGGACTCATAAAATACAACAATCGTTTTTGTGAAATTTGGTTTATCAGTTTAAAGAAGAGGGGATATTAAAAGTTTAAAAACGAAAATGTTTGATTTAAGGATAGAAATAATGATTTTTTTTCATGACATAATGTCCCGACTTCAAAATGCAAGGGGGGGGGGGCAATTGCAATTTAGGAAGTCAAATAAAGTTAATTAACACCTGGGAAACAAACCCTATATAGTGTTTTTCTCTTTAATCGTTGAATCATGGATAAAGTCAAATGAGAACAATGCGGTAGGAAATAATAAAATAAAGGCTAACATACTGCCTACGCGCCTGGTAGGTTTTTCTCTTTAGCAGATATAGGTATTTAATAATCTCTCCTTAAGACCTACTCCGAGAAAGAAGGGATCAGTCAAACAACCATGGAACCACTGTCACATATCAAACAGTTCGTGGTAAGGAACTGTAGTAAGGAGCGACCCGGCTCAATAGTAACCAAAACTCTAAAAAATGGAATTTTGATACCAATACCTACATCGAAAGAATCGCATTTTAATGCTGATTTTAAATATATGAGTTTCATCAAGTTTAGTCTTACCCACCAAAAGTTACGAGCCTGAGAAAATTTGCGTTATTTTAGAAAATAGGGGGAAACGCCCCCTAGAAGTCATAGAACCTTAACGAAAATCACACTATCAGATTCAGCGTATCAGAGAACTCTACTGTAGAAGTTTCAAGCTCCTATCTACAAAAATGTGGAATTTTGTATTTTTTGCCAGAAGGCAGATCACGGATGCGTGTTTATTTGTTTTTATGTTTTTTTGTTTTTTTTTTGTTTTTTTTTCCCAGGGGTGAACGTATCGACCCAGTTGTCCTAGAATGTTGCAAGAGGGCTCATTCTAACGGAAATGAAAAGTTCTAGTGCCCTTTTTAAGTGACCAAATAAATTGGAGGGCACCTAGGCCCCCTCCCGCGCTAATTATTTTACCAAAGTCAACGGATCAAAATTCTGAGATAGCCATTTTATTTATCGTAGTCGAAAAACCTTATAACTATGTCTTTGGGGACGACTTACTCCCCTACAGTCCCCGTGGGAGGGGCAACAAGTTACAAACTTTGACCAGTGCTTACATATAGTAATGATTACTGGGAAGTGTACAGGCGTTTCAGGAGGATTTTTTTGGTTGGGGGGAGGGGTTGAGAAGAGGGGGATATGCTGGGGCAATTTTCCATCGATAATTTGTCATGGGGGAAGAAAATCTCCATGAAGGGAGCGCAGGATTTACTAGCATTATTTAAAAAAAAAAAACAATGAAAAAATAAATATGAAAAAGTTCTTTCAGCTGGAAGTAAGGAACAGCATTAAAACTTAAAACAAGCAGAAATTATTACCCATATGAGGGGCTCACCTCCTCCTAATACCTCGCTCTTTACGCTAAAGTACTTTTAGTAATTTCAACTATTTATTCTACGGCTTTTGTGATTCAGGGGTCATTCTTAATGAATTGGGACAAAATTTAAGCTTTAGTGTAAAGAGCGAGGTACTGACGAGGGGGGGAACCCCCTCATATATGTAATAATAATATGAAAATACAAAAGTTCGTTACGTAAGCTAATTTATAAGTTACGTAAATCTTTTACTAATAAAAAGATTCGTAAAAAATTATAAGTTCTAGTTGCCTTTTTAATTAACCAAAACATCGGAGGGCAACTAGGCTTCCTCCCCTGCTCTTTTTTTCTCAAAATCATTCGATCAAAATTATGAGAAGGCCATTTAGCCAAAAAAAAAAAAAAATGCAAATTTCGTTTTAATTATTCCTCTGCGGAGAGCCAAAATCAAAACATGCATTGATTCAAAAACGTTCAGAAATTAAATAAAAAAAACAAGTTTTTTTAACTGAAAGTAAGGAGCGACATTAAAACTTAAAACGAACAGAAATTACTTCGTATATGAAAGAGACTGCTTCCTCATCAACGCCCCGCTCTTTACACTAAAGTTTGACTCTTTCTCTCAATTCTTCTTTTTAAAACAGTAAAAAACTTTAGCGTAAAAAAGCGGGGCGTTGATGAGGAAGCAGCCTTTTTCATATACGAAGTAATTTCTGTTCGTTTTAAGTTTTAATGTCGCTCCTTACTTTCAGTTAAAAAACTTGTTTTTTTTATTTAATTGAATATACTGGGGTCATGGAATACACCCATCATTTTTTGAAATTTTTCTTTTCAAAAAAGTGGAGAAGATGAATATTAAAAGTGAAAACAGATAATTGACTTAAAGAAAACGGCATAAATTTGCGAAAATGTAGGGGGGGGGGGGGCAAAGTGTATTTTTCAAAATCTAAGAGGGACAATTTTGTTTTTTTCCATTTTTTCAATAAAATGTCAATAAAAGGTTGGGAATCTAGGAGAGAAGAAGCAAAAAAAATATGGGGCAAGTCACCCCCCCCCCCAATCGACGTGCCTGTTTAAAGAATGATACATCATTTTAGATTTGTTAATGATTTGGATTATTCCAACCTTTAGTTGCAGAGCGGCAAGTGTGATTTAGGAAGTCAAATAAAGTTGATTAACACCTGGGAGACAAAGCCTATATAGTGGTTTTCCCTTTAATCCCATGCGTATACCCCCAATAAATATTTATAGTCGCGCTCATTAACACTACTGCTCTAAAATCAACCGCGATGACCAACCCAACTCGCTAGGTAGTAAACGGTATAAGAGAACTGAACACATGAAAGACAAATTCATTCGGTTTTAATTTTAAGTACTGTGTATTAACAGTTTTAAAACTAAATTAGATAAACCCAGGGTAACATCTAGGGGGTGAGCACTCAAACCAAAAAATTTCTTCAATTCGTAAATTGGTTGGAAAAATTTATGTAAAACGACTGTTTCTCCTATAGAAAATGTTTCTTAGACTCGTCAATTGTATTTTAAAACACAGGTAAAGAAATCCTTAACCTCCTTACCCGACAAAATTAGGTTCTGGTAGCCCCTAGAACAATTTTTTGGGGTATAACTCCTCCCTCACCCAAATCTGATCGGAAATTTATGATATGGCCCAGGATAATTTTGTGCTTTACTGCAGAAAATTGTGAAGTCAATCCCTAAAAAATTTATTTTATCTATTAATTTGAATTCAAAACCCGTTTACCAAAAAAAGGTATTTTATGACTCGAGGATGTGTAGAAATTGCCCAAAACATGTTTTGAGAAAACTTGCTTTTTTTCACTTCTTTTCATATAGTTTCTTCTAGGGCCCGACTGATATATCGGCCAGCAGATATTATCGGCCCAGTATGTGGCTCAGTGTTATTGTCGGATATCGGAAAGAAATATCGAATATCGGCCGATTTTTTTTTAGATTATTTATTTATTATTTTTAATGCGCAAATTATCCAGAAGATGGCGCCAGATTTCCCCAGGGAATTTTTTCTTGTCCATAGGGGTGGAGCCACCAGCTCAAGTCTGACCATGGTGGAGAAAACACCACAGTGAAATGAAGTAAGAAGTATATTTGCTGTCAAGACTTGTCAATACACACCTGGTGCAGTAATGTTCAAAATATATGAACGTACAACTTCTACCAAAACAACTAAAAAGAATACAATAAACCACACATTTCTGTTTAATGCATGTCCACTTGCATGGATGATCCAAGGATGATCCATGGATGATGGAAGATCCAATCGACTAAAATTATGATATCCAGTAAGGGGCACAGCTAAGGGATGGAGGGGTAGTTGCAATTTATTGACGTCACTTGCCGAAACCTCGGAAAATTTACCTTGGAAATTTTGCTTATGTGTCAGCGTTTGTTGGCGGCATATTGGACTATTTTGTTGACACATTCTTTAAATCCCTCCTCTCCAATCAAACTTAAAACCCTGGCTGCACCCCTGTATCCAAACAAAAGATTCGACTGAAATTAAGGAGCAACGTCAAAATTAAAACGAACAGAATTGTTACTTATTTGGGGGCGGTTGCTATTCCCTAAATACCTTTCTCTTTACGCTAAAGTTTTTTTTGAGGATTCTAATTAAATGGCCGTGTTTTAGGAGTCGTTCTTAAAAAAATGGAGCAAAAAGTCAAACTTTAGTGTAAAGAGCGATGTGTTGAGGAGGGGAAAGCCCCCTCATATAATAATATTTTCTGTCCTTTAAGTTTTGATGTCGCTCCTTACTCAAAGATGAAAAAGCAAAATATTTTTTTTTATTTAATTTCTGGTCGTTTTTACATAATGCTGGGACATCCAACTCCACTTCCATGTAAATTCCTTTCTTCCATGGAAAGTAATTTCCACTTGAAATACACCTCCCCCGCAAAGAAAATTCCCCCCAGACAATTCCATTCTAGATGAAAATTCCCCAAGGAAAATTTCTTACGGACGATTCCGAGTGAAAACATTTGTTTCTTAGCGCACTTTCCTTTGAAAAAGACTTTAACTTCTGTTTTTACAATCATTCTGGAAATCCCCTCTTCCATGGAAAGGTCCCCCCCCCCAGTGGAAAGTTTCTCCCACAGAAAATTCTCTCTGGAGAATTCGTTTCCTATGGAAAATACCCCCATGAAGGCCATCTCCCGTAGAAAATCCCCCCCCCCCTTCAGAAAGATACTCTAGACAATTCCAAACAGGCAAAAATCCTTTCGGACCATTCTCCAGATTTAAAATTGAGTCGACAAAGAGAAAGTAAGACAAATAAAATGAATATCGTATGGGAATGCTGGCAAATTTCCCAAGCGTAAAATTTTCCCTGGAATGTTCATCCCCTGAAAACTCCCCCTACACTGAAATTCCCCAGTGGAAAATCGCCAGCAAAAGAAAATTCCCCAGAAAAATCTACCCCTTCTTCCCCCCCAAAAAAGAAAGTTTGTATACTTTCTAATAACATATACTATATGTAAACAATGGGCAAACTTCAAGACTTACAAATCTTTCCCAGGGGCTTTAGAGGGTTATGTTACCCCAACTTTCCGTTCGAATGAGCCCTTTCTCAGTATTCTATGACTGTTGGTTCGATGGCATTTCCCTTGGAAAAAAACAACAACAAACAAACAAATAGACACGCATCCGTAATCTTTCTTCCTGCAAAAAATTACAACATTCCACGTTTTTGGAGATGGGAGCTTGAAACTTCTACAATAAGGCTTTTGGATACGCTGAATCTGATGGCGTGATTTCCACTACCACTCCTTGACTTTTAGAAAATTCAGAAGGTTTTAATGGGTAACACTGAACTTGGTGAATCTTAAATATTTGAAATCAGTATGATAAGTCGATTCTTTTTATACGTTTATTGATATCCAAATCCAGTTTTTAGAGTTTTGGTTATTATTGAGCCGCGTCGCTCCTTACTCGCAGTTTGTTACCCCAATTGGACTGGACTTATTATGATCTGTCCAGACTAGAAATGTATTTGGTTCTTATTTTTTTCAAAATCTTTTCTAAATAAATCTTGTTTGCATTGTTTGGAATCCACAGTGAATTACTGAGGCTGTACTTTGCCGTGTAATAGACCAGGGAGAAACAGACCCATGAGCATGAAAATGAGCACAGATTGCAGGATTTGAACATAAGGTAAGATTTTTTTCCGGAGGGAAATTTATCGGCAAATTATAACAGTGTCGTATTGGCACGATACTAATCTATCAGAATCGATATCGTACCTCAAAATCCGTGTCGATCGAGCCATAGTTCCTGCTTTCTTAATGATTCTTTTCTTATCTTCATTATTTTCTGTAATTCACCACTAAAAGGCATATTTGATCTCATATTTAAAAACTTAAAGCGACATTATGATCTGAGGCAGTATTAAGAAATGTAAACAATTTGTTTGGAATACCTTCATTTTTATCAAATTAAATCCAAGAAAAAAAGCGAAATAAAGAACAAAAAAACAATTTATTGGAATAGTAACACTACATTTACGTTTCTGACAAGTTTATCAATACTAAAATCAATGGTATCAATTCACAAAGATCCTGCAGGAGGGGGGGGATCGAATGTATTTTTCGATATCTAGGGGTGGGGAAAATTCATTGTTTTTGAAAAATATTCAATGGGAATAACCAAAAAAGGAATTTTTCTTGAAAATACCATTAAAGAAGTATTTTCAAAATCTAGAAGAAGCATAAAAATCTGGGGGGGGGGGGTATTCATCCCCAAAATTTACACCTGTCTTAAAAAGGAGTATTTGGAATATAATACTGAAAAATGATGGTGCTATCCCTACTGGTGAGACGTCAATCGTCAATGCAGCGCTAGTCTGCTAGAGACCAACTTTTACTATACGCTCTTACTCAAACCCGCTCTGTTCAGAGCTACGTTCCCGACTCCCTCCCATATAGATTCCTTTTCCTTTAACTTTTTTCTTATGACCTCTTGACACCCAATTGAAGGAGGTTAATTTTTTCCCCATTTTTTGCTTAAAGAAGAGAGGAGGGTTAAATTAAATAAAACAGTAGACAAACAAAAATGAAACGAATATTCTAGAAAATTATGTGAAAACGTAGATGTTCGGATATTTTTTTTCATCAATAACAAATGGATTTAAGAAATGGACGCTAACTATAATAATTTGAATTTTCATGATTTTATCATATTGATAATTTTTTAATAGTCTGAGTGGTTAGTATTCATTTCATCCGAGGGGGGACTGATTTCCCGCAGCTTGGTGTACCTCTTAGAACGCTACTTGTGCCGCACACTTCCACCACACGTTGCATACTCTCAAAAACGCTTGGCACAGTTCAATCACCCTTGACAAGTACCACCTGGTGTACAAGATTTCTGAGAGCCCTTTGATAGTAAACCCTTTGATTTCAACAGTATTAAAAAGATTAATCCTAGATAGCGACTAAATTGAAACTTTTCTACTACATACTGTATTTCCATTAGATGTATTTATTGTGCTTTCTTTGGTTTAAACAAACTATTATTATAGGCACCAAAATAAGAAAATCTGTCTCCGTTCAAACTTAAAATTAATTGTGCAGTTTTATTGGCCCTAAAAGACAAATGTCTTTGAGTAGGCGGAAAATATTGCGCTGTGCCAGGTGTTATAAGGTAGTTTGTTGAAACAATTGTTTCCCGGGGCAAACATTCGGGGAAATTAATTTCACTTTACTGTAAACAAACTTCCAAGAAAATAAACAGGACTATATAATATTTATAGTCCTTTCCCAAGTCCTTTACTTAACGTAAGACCAGAAAAAGAATCGAACTTCCACTTTAATTCCGCTTCGTCATCACCCGGCACTTCACGCTAGAGGTTTTTTGCACTTTTAAAACGGCTTTATATTGTTCTAATTAGACGGACATTGTGTTTCATGAGTCGTTTTTAAAGAACTGGGACGGAATTCAAACTTTAGCGTAAAGAGCGAGGTGTTAAAGTAGGGAGCAACCCCCTCATATACGTAATAATTTCTTTTCGTTTTAAGTTTTAATGTTGCTTCTTACTTTCAGTTGAAAAAACTTGTTTTTTCTTTAATTTAATTTTTTACCATTTTTTTAAATAACGCCAGGAAATCTGGCTCCACCTCTACGGGAAAACCCCTCCTAAAGACAGGTATATCCTCTAGATAATTCCATCCTGGTGAAATTTACCCTGGACAATTATCCTTAACATCTCCACGCGTAAAATTGAGTCGGCAAAGAGAAAGCAAGACATGCGAAGAATTTCGTATAGGAATTCTGGCGAATGCCCTCAGTGTAAAATTTCCCATAAAAAACCATCCCCTAGGGCTAGACCTTTCCCTAGGGGCTGTGGGATCAAAAAATACATGCATACTTCCCAATACCAAATATTACACTTAAAAATGGGCAAATTTTATGACTTGAAGACCTTTCCCCAGGGGCTGTGGGATCATGTTATCTCCAATGGCATATTTTTTCAGCCTTTCAATTATCCTGAACAAATAACTATCTCAAAATTTTAATTGGACCATTTTGAGGCATGGGAAGGGGCCTAATTGCCCTCAATCTTTTTAGTCAATTAAAAGGGTACTATAACTTATTAATTTCCATTGAACAAGCCCTCTCTCGATCTTCTATGATAACTAAGTCAATGCGATCATCCCTGGGGCAAAAAACAGCCAACAAATAAAAACGCGTCCGTGATCTTTCTTCTGGCAAAAAACACAAAATTCCACATTTTTGCAGATAGGAGCTTGAAACCACTACAGTAAGTTTTCTGATACAGGTAATCTGATGGTACGGTTTTCATTAAGTTTCTTTGACTTTTAAAGGGTGTATTCCCCTTGTTTTTGAAATCAGACATACTTTCTCAGAATCGTAGCATTCGATGGGTAAGACTAAACTTAATGAAACTTATATATTTGCAATCAGCATATTAAACCGATTTTCTTATGTATCACCTGGTATCAAAATTCCGTTTTATAGAGTTTCGATTACTATTCAGCCGGGTCACTCCTTATTTGCGGTTTGTCACCACGAAGTGTTTGAAAGCAAGACCTCTTATTGGGTGCATACTTTTTTGTTCGTTTTCAGTTTTAATATCGCTTTTTACTTTCATTTGGAAAACTTTTTTTCAACTTAGTTTCATTTTTTCTATCCAGAATTAACTAAATGCAAGGAAGGCCTGCAATGTATAATTTCCCTTGATAAGATTGCTCCCTGGAAACTTCCCTCCCCATAGAAAATCCCCCGTGAAAAAACCCTCAGCAAAAAATTTGTCCTTCCCCGCCCAAAAATGCATGCAAACATCCCAATAACAAGAAATTTACGTAAACAATGGGAAAATATTATGACTTAATTAACTTTCCCCAGGGGCTGTGGGGGGAGGTCATTTTATACCCAAAGGCATAGTGATTAGGCCTTTCAACTATAATGAACAAAATGGGTACCTCAAAATTTTAACCGGACGATTTCGAGGAAAAAGTGGTGGGGGAGGTGGCATAATTTCTCCTCCAACTTTTTGGTCACTTAAAATTGGCACTAGAGCTTTCAATTTCCCTTCAATGAGTCCTCTTCTGATATTCTAGGGCCACTGGGTTGATATGATCACCTCTGGGGAAAACAAACAAAAACAAAACAAAAAGAAAACCAAATAAACACGCATCGTGATCTTTCTTCTGGCAACATTTTTGCAGATAGGAGCTTGAAACCTATACAGTAAAGTTCTCTGATGCACTGAATCGGATGATCCAATTTTCATTAATATCACTTAACTTTTAGGTGGGTTTTTTCCCCTTTTTTTTTAAAATCAGGAAAATATTATCAGGCTTGTAATCTTTGATGGATAAAACTAAACTTAGTGAAATTTATATGTTTGAAATTGGCATAAAAAGTCGATTCTTTTAATAAATCTATTGGTATCAAAATCTTTTCTTTTTAGAACTGTTTTTTAGAGTTTTGGATAGTATTGACAGCTCCTTGATTACAGTTCGTTACTACGAACTGTTTGAACCGCAGTTTTCTCAAATTTATTCTTTTTGTTGTTATTACGTGTACGAGGAAGTTGCCCCCTCCTCAGTGCCTCGCTCTTTACGCTAAAATGTTTGTGAATTTGGAAAAGGCTTAGTATTCTAATTGAATGGTCCTTATGGGTCAGGAGTCATTCTTAAATAATTTGAACAAAAAGTCAAACAATAGGGTAAGGAGTGAGGTACTGAGAAGGGACAAACCCCTCATATAAGTAATAATTTTCTGTTCGTTTTAAGTTTTAATGTTGTTCCTTACTTTCAGTCGGAAAAAACTTTTTTTTTACTAACAACCACCAGCCAAGAATGTTCAATATATTTGGTTTATCATCACATAACAACCATAATTAAGAAGCCACTAAAAACAAATTATTGTCTATAGCGGCCATTGTTTATCAAAACATTCTAACTTTAGTGTAAAGAGCGAGGTACTAACGAGGAGAAAAAACTCCCTCACTTACGTAATATGAGGGATTTCTTTTCGCTCTTTTCGCTAAAGTTCAAATTTGTTCTAATTCTTTAAGAATGCCCCCTGAATCCCAAAAGTCATTTAATTAAAATAAATGACTCTTTTTAGATTAATAAAAATACTTAAGCGTAAAGAGCGAGATATTAACGAGGGGGCAAATCCCCTCATGTACGTAATAATTTTTGTAATCTTCATAGAGATCGTTTTTCCCTCTGACTCTTTGTCCGAACCCTATTTTTTAAAACAAAACAAAACTTTAGCGTAAAGAGCAGGGCATTGAGGAGGGGACAGCCCCTTTTATATACAGAATAATTTCTGTTCGTTCTAAGTTTAAATGTCGCTCCTTACTTTCAGTTGAAAAAACTTGTTTTTTTATTTAATTTCTGATCGTTTTTGAATTAATGCAGGTTTTAAATTTGGCTCGCCGTACATGAATAATTAAAATGAAATTTGTACATTAATTTTAATTTTTTTTTATAACTAATAAATAACCTTATAATAACTTTAGTTAGATTTTTGTTTCAGTAGTTTAAGAATGAATCTGGAATCACATAGCCTGTTTCATTAGAATAATAGCCTCTTTTAAAAGTTAAAAAAGAAAATTTAGCGTATGAACGAGCTACTGAGGAGAGGCAACCCATCATATACGTAATGTTTTCTGTTCGTCTTAAGTTTTCATGTTACTTCTTACTTTTAGTTGAAGAAACTTGTTTATATATATATATATATATATATATATATATATATATATATATATATATATATATATATATATATATAATTATATATATCTTAAATACAATATCTTTGGTTTATTGTCACATAAAAATCATAGCAATGAAGCAGCTAAGTGCGAAATTAAATGCTAAGATTGGCTGGAAAATAACACAAACGAATTATTGCTTGTATCGGCCATTACTTTACAAAATTCAAACTTTAGCGTAAAGAGCTGGGTATTGACGAGGGGGTGAACTTAATCATATACATAATATAAGAGAGTTCACCCCCTCGTCAATACCTCGTTCTTTGCGGTAAAGTTCAAATTGTATTCTAATTCTTTAAGAATGATCCCTGAATCACAAAGGCTGTTTAATTAGAATAAATAGCTCTTTTGAAATTAATCAAATACTTAAGCATAAATGGCGAGGTATTGACGAAGGGACTAGCCCCCTATTATACGTAATAATGTCTGTTCGTTTTAAGTTTTAATGTTACTCCTTGTTTTTTTTTATTTAATTTCTGATCGTTTTTTAAATAATGCTGGGGTATCTAGCGCCTCCTTCATGAAGATTGTCTTCCCCCATGAAAAATTCCTCCATGAAAAGATCCTACAATGTAACCCAATCCCTTGTCCCCCCCCCCGCCAGAAAAAAATTCCCCTGGAAACGTCTGTAAACTTACCAATAATAAATACTCTATGTAAACGATGGGCAAAGTTCATAACTTGAAGCCTTACCCTCCGGGACTGTGGGGGATTAAGTCGTCCTCAAATACATAGTTATAAGATATTTCGACTACGCCGACCGAAATGGCTGTCTCAAAATTTTGATCCAGTTACTTTGGAAAAAATGAGCGACGGAGGGAGCCTAGTTGCCCTCTAATTTTTGGTCACTTACAAAGAGCACTGTGACTTTTGCTTTCCGTTCGAATGAGCCCTCTTGCAAAACTCTAGAACCACTGGGTCGATACGATCACCCCTGGGAAAAAAAAAAAAAATAAACACGCATCCGTGATCTTTCTTCAGGCAAAAATACAAAGTTCCACATTTGTGCAAATAGGAACTTGAAACCTCTACAGTAGGGCTCTCTGATACGCTGAATCTGATGGTGTGATTTTAATTAAGATTGTATAACTGTTATATTTTATATTGTATTGCTTTTTTTTCGAAAATAAGGCAATTTTCTCAGGTTCGTAACTTTTGATGGGTAGGACTAAACTTGATGAAACTTCTATATTTAAAATAAAAAATTTGATTCTTCTGATGTACCTCTTGGTACCAAAATAGAGTTTTTTTTAGAGTTTTGGTTACTATTGAGCCGGGTCGCTCCTTACTTACAGTTTCCACGAACTGTTTTAAAGAACATGACGACAAGGTTTGAAATTATCATTACGGTTGGAATTGTGGCCACAATTTGTTTTGCTTTATGCTTATTTGTACATAAGGAGCGATATTGAAATATCTTATCTTACTTCTTGAAAGTGCGCGCCTGCTCGCAGATATTTATGCCACAGCCCCATTCAAAAGACTGAGGAGCCGTCTGCAGCTTCGGAGTCGCACTTCCTCAGAGCCACGTTGTAATGCCAATGAACAAACAAGGCAAAAGCAATGAGTATAAAAACCAGAAAAAGGATTTTTTCCACGTTGACTATCCCCTTGAAGCCAAGTCCTACGTACAGCCCGATGCCACTTTGCTGAAAGTCACACACACCCCATAGGAGTGCATTACCCATCTTATACGCTTGTTTCAACATGTTCCGTTGCATTCAATCTAACATCACTTTATTTAACAGTGTATTTTTCATGACGCAACACAGCTTGACTTATTACAGAATGTGTAAACTTAGTGGGAGGGTTACACCCATCTTTACTTAAGCAAATTAACCAGGAAAGATCCGAAAACCCCACGTCCGGTATAAAGTAGTTAAGGCAAGAGCTACCAAATTTTGTCTACCACAATATCACACCTTCTTGCTAATTTAAGCATTTTAATGAGCTGCTTTAAACACGAATCAGTATGAGCATATTTGCAAAATAATATTTGAATGAAAGAAATCGTTTTCTTCTATTCTGTATGCGTATTGATTGCAAAACTTAAGCAATTTTATTGCATAAGTTTAGAAGACTGTCATGCTAAATACAAATAAAGGTTGCCCCTAAAGTCGTAAAACATAAGAAAATACATATTTTTAATGAAGTAATAATTAAGACATTCTATAAATAAGAAACTTAAATAAAGTAAAAAATAAATTTGTTGTCTTCATTGGAAATTTCAGCATTTTAATGTGAAGTTAGATGAGCCTTGCGAGATCCCATGATTATTGCAAGACTGCACTAATCCACTGGTGCGCCCTTGCTGTTCTGAATGGTAGAGATCATTAGTCCTAACTCAATAAAACTATGATAAATTTGCCATTTTCTTGTGTAAATGTAACTAATTTTCAACAAACTATTTACCCGATGCAAACCCAGCGGTAGCACAGTGGATTGTTTTCCTGGTTGGTAATACGAGGTCCAGGGATCGATCCCCCCTACCAGGCGACAATAATGCTATTTGTCCTTCAGGCCAAATAAGTAGAACGTCGATTCGACGCTCTATGCACCAGCAATGGCTCCAGAGGTTTTTTTTCCATATACCCGATGGAACCTATTTTTATGAATTACAGTAGCCAAGGACAAAGTTGCAATACAGAATTCGTGGAAACAAGTACAACCTTGCAGTACCGATCGCGGGTATTGATACGTATTCACAAGATGCTATCATTGTTAAGGCTACATAGGATTTTCTGCAACAGAGATCTACAGAAATGTTTTATTGGCTATGCTACCTGAAACGGAAAACTTCATTGACAAAAATCGAGCCAATTAGTATCATTAAGCTAATAGTTTTAACTATCTAATAAACAATAAGAAAACAAGTTTTTTCAATTGAAAGTAAAGAGCAACATTAAAACTTTAAACGAACCGAAATTACCAAATAGTTCGTGGTAACGACTCTTAGCAAGATTCACCCTGGGTCAATAGTGACCGAAACTCTAAAAAAACGATATTTTTGATACCAATAGATATGTCAAAATTTATTGGGAGTATTATTTATTTATTAGAAGTAGGGAGATAATTTTTTTTATTATTGTTAGCCTTTATTTATGTATATTCTGGTATTAAGGGGTAATTGAGTGAGTGAGAGTGTTTTTATCCTTCTTTAATTTTTGTTTTTTAATTAATTAGGTTGAGAATCAGAGGATTGCAGCCGTCCAACATCAGACTGTTTGAGCCTTTTCCCGGACGGGTTGTGTGTATTTATAGTTTTTGTAATTTGGTAGTTAAAATAAAGAGTTGATTCATTCATGAAAAAAAAGTTCATTCATGAAAAAAGAATTGGCTTATTATGCTGATTCTAAATATATAAGTTTCATTAAGTTTAGTCTTGCCCATCAAAAGCCAGAAGCCTGAGAAAATATGTCTGATTTTCGAAAAAGGGGAAATGCCCCCCTAAAAAACATATAATTTGACTGAAAATCACATCAGCATATTCAACGTATCAGAGAACCAATGTAGAGGTTTCAAGATCCCATCTGCAAAAATGTGGAATTTTCGCCAGAAGAAAGATCACGGATGAGTGTTTATTACTTTATTCACAGGGGTGATTGCATCAACCCAGCGGACCTAAAACGTCGAGAGGAGCCTCATTTTAACGGAAATGAAAAGCTCTAGGGCCCTTCTTAAGTGACCAAAAAAATTAGAGGGCAGCTAGGCCCCCTATCACGCCACTTTTTTCTCAAAATCGTCCGATCAAAATTTTGGGATTGCTATTTGTTTGAGCATAGTTGAAAGGCCCAATAACCATGGTTTAGGAAATAACATGACCCCTCACAGGCCCTGGGGAAAGGTCTTTAAGTCATAAAACTTGTCAACTATTTAGGCATAATATTTGTTATTGGGAAGTATGCATACATTTTTTTGGATGGGAGGGAAGGACGATTTTTCTGCTGGGGGGATTATGCACGGGGATAATTTTCCATGGAAAGGGAAGATTCCTGGGGGTGAAAGTTTCAGAGGAAATTTTACACTGGGGGAATTTTCCAGAATTCCAGTAAGAAATTTCTTTATATTTCTTGCTTTCTCTTAACCGATTCAATTTTAATCGTTGAGATGTTAAGGGTAATTGTCCGGGGTAAATTTTTGCCAGGATTGAATTGTCCAGAGGATATTCCATTTGGGAGGGAAATTTTTCCATGTAGGTTCAGCCATATATCCAGGCGCTATCTAAAAAACGATCAGAAAATAAATAGTTTTCAGAGTTTAAGAAAACAAGTTTTTCAACTGAAAGTTGGGAGCACCATTAAAACTAAAACGAACAGAAATTATTACTTGTATAAGAGGGGTTGCCGCCACCTCAATACCTCGCTCTTTACGATAAAGTTTAAAATTCAAAGTATAAACACAAGGGTCGTTTAGTTAGAGCAACAAGTAGCTTTTTTTAAAGTGCCGAAAAACTTGAGCGTGACGATTGAGGTGTTGAGGAGGGGGTAACAATTTCTGTTTGTTTTAAGTTTTAATATTGCTCATTACTTTCAGTTGAAAAAACTTGTTTTTTATTTACGTATATGAGGAGGGTTGCCTACTACTCAATACCTTGCTCTTAATGCTGAAGTTTGACTTTTTGTTCCAGTTGTTTAAAAATGACTCCTGAAAAACAATGTCCGTCTGATTAAAATGATAAACTTTTTTTAAAGTTCTAAGCATCTTTAGCTTAAAGAGAAAAGTAATGAGAAGGGGGGGGCAACATATATGTAATAATTCCTGTTAGATTTAAGTTTAAATGTTGCTGCTTACTTTTAGTTGAAAAACTTGTTATTTTTATTTAATTTCTTACAGTTTTTTAAATAGAGCTTGGAAATACAGCTTCCCCTTAATGGAAAATTTCCTTCCCCAACGAAAAATTCCTCCAGCAAAAGATTCTTCCACATAAACCACCTTCCCCCACCAGAAAATACCCCCCCCCCGAAAAAACAGTTGTATACTTCCCAATAGCCAATAGTATGTGTAAGGAATAGGCAAACTTCATAGCTCGCAACCGCTCCCCACGGGGGCTGCGGGGGGTAAAGCCATCCTCAGGATATAGTTATTAGATCTTTCGACTATGCTGAACAAAATACCTATTTCAAATTGTTTTTCGAGTGACTTTGGAAAAAAAGGAGCGTCGGAGAGGGGGTAGATGCCCTCCAATATATTTGGTCATTTAAAAATGGAACCAGAACTTTTGATTTCCAATCAAATGAGCCTTCCTCCGATCTTCTAGGATCACTGGTTTGATAAAATCACCCCTAGAAAAAACCACGCATCTGTGATCTTGCTTCTGGCAAACAAATTCAGAATTACTCATTTTTATATATGAGATTTTGAAACCTTGATAAGCATCAGATTTTGATGCTTTTGATGATATATTGTTGTCAAGTCTCTGTTTCTTAGAGTTTCAGTCACTATAGAGCCGCAACACTCCTTACTTACAGTTCGTTACCACGAGCTGTTTGATTCTACCCAACTGGAGCAAGTCTTAATATTAATATTAATTACTAGTACGGAAAAAGCAGATGAGATCAAAAAAATTTCGTTAATATATTAACGAAAAAACCTCAATACGTTTTCGAATAGAGTTCCAATTATCTTACCAATGAGAGAACTTTTGCATTTTAGAAGGTACGTGCAATAGCGCTCTTGTACCAAGGTTGCCAACGTGCACACTTTTCGTAGGAAATGAGCTCTGTTTTTTACCTCAGAGGGAATGTGGAAGAGGGAAAATCACTCTTTTTGAGTGTCATATTTCATTCGCTTTAAACCTCAGCATTTGGCAACATCGTCAAAAGCGCGTTTAACCTAAGGAGCAGGGTTGCCAGCTTGCATACTTTTCTAATTTTTTTTTACCTCAGAGGGGTTGCAGTAGAAGCGATACGCGCAAGATTTTTTGACTTGCTCTTTTTTGACCAAAACTATTATTTTTTAACCTCTAGTTGCGCCTTTTTAGGCTCCGGCACTTGGCGACCCTGTCTCGTACCCGAGTCCAAAAACAGAAAATGAACTAACGGACTGAACCGAAGTCGTAAACAAAAATGGCCAGTAAAATAAGATGGCAGCAAATTTGGATCTGTGAGAAAATGCTCTCTTTTGTGTATATGGTGTTCCCATTTGTTTTTACGAGGAAATGTTTTCGGAATGAGACCTTGAAATTGTGGTGTATCTTAAACACCTTCACTTCATAGTCTAACTTCATTTTGAAGTTGCTGCTAGCTTGCTTGCCTCCTTAAACAGAGCTCTCAACTCGAAAACAGAGACATGGAAAGCATAGCGGACAAAATGGACTCTGCTATTCAACTCCGGCTCTCAAATTTTAGACTCTCGCTCAAGAACAAGCAAAAATCCTCCTTCGTGTCCCCTGGCAATAATTATATCCAACTTTCAAAAATATTACAGTGAATCTCCTGGTCTTCTAGTCCCTAGAGAAAACCGCATTTTCTGTAGGGTTTTGGTCATTAATCTCTACATGGGAGAGAGATTGTCTTCATAGAGCAACAAAATCCCTGTCTAGTTTTACTAAAGCTTCAAACGTAGCTATGGTAAGCCTTTGTTCCGGGCATTACCAACGTGTTAGCTGAATTTTTATAATTTGGTACCAGTGGCGTAATTTCATCAAAATCCTGGGGGGGGAGAGTAAAGATGGAGCCAATTTTACAAAAAAAGGGAAAATGACCGTGAAAGAAAAAAAGGAGCCGGGTAATACCCTAAAGGCAAAGATATATTCAAGAAAACTGACCTGTTTCTCTGGATGCTTGAATCATGCAGGCTTATCTTTGTTTTGACATTTTTTTTTGGTGCAGAAGACTAAATTTCAGCTAGGGAGAGGGCAAACTGAGGTCAGGGGAGGCAAAATGAGGTCTTTAGGGGGCAGTTGCCCACTCTGTCCCTTATCAAATTACACCACTGTTTGTTACCTCTCCTTTCTAATCATTTTATAACCTTTATTTTTTTAAGAAAATAAGCTTACCTCCCCTTTTACAACCAAGCTACGTGATATTTTTATATCACTGCCGTTACTGCCACTTTACCGTTACTGCCAAGCTTTACCTTTACTGCCACTACTGCTAATACTAATAAGTCAAAACAGCTACGCACACCCCTCCTTAATTGCAATCTCTTCAAAGCCTCTCTCTTTGCACCCTCCCAAAAAAGTTCCCATTTCTTTTAAATTTTTCATTACGAAATTCTTTCACCCTGTTTGGGGACGAACCGCTTTACTTTTGGCCCTAGAAGGTTGACTGACAAGGACAATCTCTTCACAAGTTATAAGACAGTCTAAATCTTTGAATTTAAATGCTTCTGAGGCCTAGCTTGGTGTAACACTTTTTTTCTACAATTTTTTTCCCCTGAAAATATCGAGGACAATACTTGGAGTTGCCTGAGGACACAACAAAAAAAGGTCTTACCGCTGTTTATAAGTCCATTGATTCTTTAATCAGATTAATTTTTCTCAGGTAAAGGTTTAATAGGGTTAAACACAGTTATATTCTGCAAGTGGCTATGGCAAGAAATAATTGCATAAATTGAGAAACTATTTTAACTTTTCTTAAGCAAAAACATTAAATACTCACCAGTGCTCACTCTTTTTCCTGGTTGTGGATAAGGCGTTTGTCTGTGTGAATGAGGCTCGTGTTTCATAGCGAGTGAGGGTCTAGCTGCTGGAACCAAGGGAACGCGATGTGGAGTAAACATTTGAGGAGAATGTTGGCTGGAGAGGTATAGTTGACTATCTGAAAGAGGAATGAGGTCACATATTAATAAGGCTCATGTTTAAGATATCATGCGAACACAATGTGGAGTTCATATTTGAGGAAAACGCTGGCTGGACAGATACAACTGACCATTTGGTAAAGGGATGGGATATAAGAAAGAATAAAGCTTGTTTTCCATGGCAAAGGAATATTCGGCTACTCTCATGTAAGAAATACAATATGGATTAAACATGCAAGGATTAAACAACATACAACCATTATTTATTCTGTTTGAATATTTAATGTGGACGGAAATATCAATTTGAAAGCTGCTAAGGAATGTCACAACGATAATAAGTAGATTCTGTCTCATATAGTTCTATGTTTTTAATAGGACCGAACAGAGAATTTTTGCCGTTTGGAATGAAGGATCGGTAATTTGTGACTACGTTACTCAGGCACATACATATTGCTTTATTTTGATGGAGGGGGAGGTGTCCAATAATAAAATAAGTTATCTTATATTCTTATAATCAACTTGTTCTAGCCAAAGTTACTCGCCGAATTTTAGAGTAGAAAAATTTGGTCTGTTCAACATCATGAGCAATGCATATTTGACGGTATTCTAGTAAAATTATCTGATATTGTAAATTCATGTTGTACCAAAGTTCGATTGAATAAATACCCCTGAATATTCTCATTGGATCTTTTTATTCTTTATCTTGTTTAGAGATAAGCTGTTATTTTTTTCTTGGGAGGAGGGGAGGACTTAGAATTTTTCTTCATTTTGTACTCTACTTCTAAGGTGGCTCTTTAAGTGGGTCATGAATTTATTGATATTATTATTGTTTTTATCGTTTGTCCAGCCTAAAAGAAATCGATGGGTCAAATATTTTTCCCCTAAAGTTTGCCATCAAAGACAATTTATAGGATTGACATACAGTCATGTCCATAATATTGGTTTTACTTAGTTCGTGTACGCTGTTTCTGATGTACTGCTATCGGGAGAATCGAGAATATAATCTTAGCTACATTTTTGAAACTTAAATTAATATTTAATAGCAAAAAATTGACCTTATTTTCCTAAAAATGAACTGAATTTCTCTTTCCTTTAAAAAAAAAATCAGAGCACTTTTTCGATTTTACCTCAATAGTGAAGAAAATTAGAGCTTGAAAACTGCATAGTTTGTTTGGTTATGTAATTTTAGGGACTAACAGTGGTATCACATTATTTCTCCGTGGTGTAAACTCCTTAGCGTAAAAATTTATAAGGGTCCATCATTGGTCAACTGAAAATAATACACCAATCAGAACTAAGTTCATCAAACAGTTCGTGGTAACGAACTGTAGTAAGGAGCGACCCGGCTCAATAGTAAATGATACTCTAAAAAACGGAATTTTGATGCTAAAATATACATCAAAAGAATCAGATTTTTATGCTGATTTTAAATATATAAGTTTAATCAAATTTAGTCTTTGTCATCAAAAGTTACGAGCCTGAAAAAATTTGCCTTATTTTAGAAAATAGGGGGAAACACCCCTTAAAAGTCACAGAATCTTAACGAAAATCACAACATCGCATTCGGCGTATCAGAGAACCCTATAGCAAAATTTTCAAGCTCCTATCTACAAAAATGTGGAATTTCGTATTTTTTGCCAGAAGACAAATCACGGGTGCGTGTTTATTTGTTGGTTTGTTTTTTGTTTTGTTTTTTTTTTCCCCAGGGGTCATCGTATCGACCAAGTGATCCTAGAATGTCGCAAGAGGGCTCATTCTAACGGAAATGAAAAGTTCTAGTGCCCTTTTTAAGTGACCCAAAAAATTGGAGGGCACCTAGGCCCCCTCCTACACTCATTTTTTCTCCAAAGTCCACAGATCAAAATTTTGAAATAGCCATTTTGTTCCGCATAGTCAAAACCATAATAACTATGTCTTTGGGAATGACTTACTCCCCCACAGTCCCTGGGGGAGGAGCTGCAAGTTACAAACTTCGACCAGTGTTTACAATAATGGTTATTGGGAAGTGTACAGTCGTTTTCAGGGGATTTGTTTTTGGTTTTGGGGGTGGGATTGAGGGGAGGGGGCTATGTGGGAGGATCTTTCCTTGGAGAAATATGTCATGGGGGAACAGAAATTCAGTGAAAAGGATGCAGGATTTTCTAAAATTACTATAAGAAAAACAATGAAAAAATAGACATGGCAAAGTTTTTTTCAATTGAAAGTAAAGAGTAGCATTGAAACTTAAAACGAACAGAGATTATTACGCATATGAGGGGTTCTAAAAATACTTTAGCATAAAGAGCGAGGTATTTAGGAGGAGTACCTCGCTCTTTATGCTATAGTATTTTTAGTAATTTTTCAACTATTTATTCTACGGCCTTTCTGATTCAGGGGTCATTCTTAAAGGTTTGGGACAAAACTTACGATTTAGTGTAAAGAACGAGGTATTAACCAGGGTTCAAAACCCCTCATATACATAATAAAAAATAAAGAATATAAAAGTTTGTTACGTAGGTTAATTCTTAAGTTACTTATATTTTTTACTAATAAAAAAATTCGTTAAAAATTAAAATTTATAGTTGCCTTTTTATGTAACCGAAAAATTGCATGGCAACTAGGCCTCCTTCCCCATCCCTTATTTCTCAAAATCGCCTGATCAAAACTAAGAGAAAGCCATTTAGCCAAAAAAGGAATTAATATGCAAATTTCATTTTAATAATTTATGTGTGGAGAACCAAAATCAAACAAGCATTAATTTAAAAACGTTCAGAAATTACATAAAAAAACTAGTTTTTTTAACTGAAAGTAAGGAGCGACATTAAAACTTAAAACGAACAGAAATTACTCCGTATATGAAATGGGTTGTCCTCTCCGCAATCCCTTGCTCTTTACGCTAAAGTTTTTAATTGTTTTAAAAAGCAGAATTGTGGCAAAGAGTCAAACTTTAGCCTAAAGAGCGAGGGATTGCGGAGGGACAACCCATTTCATATACGGAGTAATTTCTGTTCGTTTTAAGTTTTAATGTCGCTCCTTACTTTCAGTTAAAAAAACTAGTTTTTTGTATGTATATTCTTAATAAAGCAAACCAGTGCAGTATGTATACTTCGCCAATTTTAAACCAGTTTATATTATACTTAAACAAGCAACGTTTGAAAAATAATTATATAAACGGAGATTATTGTATAGTTAGTGCTTTTTTCATTACAGTATAAATGAAGTTTACAAGCACAGTTTTTTTCACATTCAGAATAGGAAAGTACAGTATAAAAAATGATATTTTTATATATTAAATGAGATTTTATTATGAAAAGACAACAGCAAAAAAAATGATATGCCCTTGAACAATTGCAAGTCTTCCTTGCGACATGTGAGTAATCTTTCTCTGTAATATGCGGAATTGAACCACAGAATATTTGCCCCAGAATTGACAAAATTTTATCCACATTCACAAAAATGTAGAGGGGAGAACATGATTTTTTTTCTCTCTCAAAATGAAGTTACATAAGCGTATAGTTTAAAATATAGGAGCTGGCATTTTTTTATTTTTTAATGAAAAATACAAAAAAGGCTGTTTTCCAAAATCCAAAGGGGAGGACAATTGCCCAAAATAGCCTTTATCCTCTTAATGGCCTTCCCCGTGTAAAACCAATGTTATGCTTCGAAATATTTTTTTCTACTTTTTTCTACTACGTCTAGGAATTCTGAGACGTGTAAAAAACATTTCCACTCAAGAGTTTAAAAATCATTTATTTTTCCCTTGTTCATCCTTATATAGATTACGGTTGTGTTTATTGGGCCAGCAATTTTTTCTAATTATAAAAGGATCCAGATTTTGCAAAATAAAAGCATTCGATTGATTGCGGACATAAAAGAGCAGGTTGAATTCAAAACTATTGCTAGCTTTACCCGGTGTAATGTTTTAAATATTGGTCAGATTCGTGACTACCAGGCCTCAATTTTTGTGTTCCAGAGCATGAAACGTATATGCCCAGAGTATCTTCATGATTGTTTTTCCATGAATCAGGGACACCATAATTAAGATACAAGAAATTCACAACTTTTAAGCCATGAAAAAATAAAAACAGTCAGATCATCATATGTGGTTCATAATCTGGGGCCTTCTGTTTGGAATAGTCTGCCGGCTAGCATCAGGAAGTGTCACTTTATACGGGTTTAAAAATAAATTGAAAACATTTTGTTTAACTAATAGATTTTGAAGGGCGGGAGGTTTTTGATGTCTTTTTTCCGCAAGTTTCCTGGGGTGGGGTGGGGGCTGAAACCGGTAAATAATATTTAATAAGATTATTTTGTTGCATTGTGTTCATGTGTATGTGTTGTTGTTTTTTTATATAATATAGGTTAGGGGGATAATCATAAGATGTTATGTTTAGATATTTATTTATAAGATATAAATCATAATATGAATTTGCAGCACAAGTCCTTAGGACTTTATTTTTGCTGCAATAATTAACTAGTGCTGTCAATTTTATTTATGTTTATATTGTGGATAAAAATAAAGCCTACCTTCCTACCTACCTACTTTTACGAGAATAAATTATCAACTCTAAAATTATTATCTATTTCTACTGTTACACAGTAAATATCTTCGACTAATGTTTATAGGCCTATGAAAGCTCAGTGAATATGGTGCCAGGGACATGCACAGCGGGGAGGGGTGGTGTCTTGGGGGTCTCTAACTCTGAAATTCAAATTTTTACCGAATTTCTGTTGCCTCTTATTCAGATCACTTCCGTTGTTTACGTTCAAGTTCGATAGATAGATATTTATTGCAACAAAAGCCACTTAGGGGCCATCGCAAAAAACAACAAATAATACAAAATAATACCACATGATACTAACTCATATAACAGGATACATATTAATAACTATGAGAAAGCATAACAAATACAAATGAAAATAAAAACAAAAAGGCACATAATACCATAAAACTGACATAATTACACAAAATGTGACATAAAAATAACTATAGAATAACTATAAAAAAAACTATGAAATAACTTTCAACATTCTTTTCTTGTCCCTCCTATTGTCCACACTCAAAAATCTCTCTGTGCTGTATGGCTACCCGCACATACCTCCCCACATTCTTAACATCCACTTTACTCTTACTTTTTAAAATTCTGACCATCCAATTGTTCTCACTTACCATATTTTACTGTGACCTAAACCTCCCCAAATATTTCCTTCTTTCACCGAGAGGCATAAAATTACCCCTTATTGAAATGACCCACCTTATATCTTGATATAGGGGTGATTCAAAAGTGATTGCTATCCTTGAAAAAATACATTTCTTAAAATATTCATAAGAAGGAGGTGGAGCGAGTATATTAACCAAATATCAATTCAGGTTCATCATTGTGTTTATAGCGGATTTCTTCGAAAAAAATTTAGGGAATGGTTTAATTTTTCATAAAGGAGAAAATAGCCTACTGCCCGTCCATATTTGACTATAAATTTCAAAAAAATAAAACGAAGAAAAAATTATACCCACGAATTAATCTAACTTTTTCCTTGGGCATAGTTTTCACAAAAATAAAAATCAGAGGCTTCTGGACAACAGCATCTACATAATTTTTCGTTCATCTATAAAATGAATACATAATTCAATTTACTAATTAAAAATTAGAAGCTTCTTGGCAGCAGCATCTACATAATTTTTGAAAATAAAATTTAAGCAATAAAAGGATTCCGTTGATAAAAATAGAATCTTTTATAAAGAGTTTCACCGTTCTAAATTTTTAAATTTATTTAGCAAAACGAATGTACAAATAAATCAGTATAACAATATAGCTAATATTATATAGGAATTGGTTGCAAAACTAAAGTAAAAAAGCTAGAAGCTTAGAGAAAGCTTATACTTACATTGCTGTAAACCACACTGGTTATGGTTTTCACTAAGTTCGTGCCCAGAAGACCTGTCCTTAGAATCTAGGAAAGCTTTGGCGAAGGGATTGTGCTTTATCTTCAAAGAAGTCACCTAGGATTTGAGAAATCATAAATATTTTAATAGAAAATATAAAATCCATGTTTAGAGGGATTGCTTAACTCCGTCACTCAATAATGCCTCTAAAGATGGATTTTATATTTTCATTACATCAAAAAGTAAATGACTAGGTCTAATGCTTTGTTCATCCCTTAAATAGTGTACAAGTAATATAGTTGCCAATGAAAATTTAAGAGCGACGCTAAAATTTTAACAAAAGAAATTTATTCTATATATGAAGGAGTATGCTTCTCCCAACCTGTCTCCCAACTTTTTTTTGCTAAATTCAAACTAATGCGTTCCAAAAAAGTATGTTAGAGTGCAAAAATTAGCCAAATGGTAATTGTGTCTTATTTATCGATTGTGTTTTCCAACGTTTGGGTTGGAAGTTCAATTGTTAATTACTAAAACTAAATTAAACATATTCAAATTGTATCATTCTCTAAGTGTTGTAATACAAGAAGTCAAAATTTTATTACAATGCTCTTTAGCTAGATTTTTCATTCTTTAAAGTATTGAGCTAAAAAATCAAACTTAGGTGCATAGGACTTAAAAGAAAAATTGGCGTAAAGAGGGTTTGACAGTTGAAGAGGTTATAGATGGTATGGACCAGGTAGTCCATACCATCGTACCAGTTACCAAACCATACCAGGTAGGTCACCCTGGTAATTCCTGTTCCTTCGAGTTTTAAGAGCCATTTTTGTTTTCATTTGGAAAGATTCGTTTCAAAAATTGTATTTTTGTTTTTTTCTAACACATTTTCAGGGGCACACTAAATTTATGGTTGGATACCTCTCCCTCGATCTGGACAAGCTCCATTTGGACACGTTATCACATAGAGATTACTTAAAGTTTGGCTCCATAACTATAACATGTTAATTGTTTTATAATCTTTAGTATCTCTGCATGATAATCTTCGTACAAAACACAGTGAGTACATTTACAATTCATCTCAACCAAAACTGATTTATAATTAATTCTGAGTCTATTGACCTATAAAACTTAGGCTGATATTAATATTTAAACGTCCAAAATAAAAATATGTGCAGTACATACTTGAGACATCATAACCTTTTAACATTTTGCTACAATATGTCGTGCAAGGATTTTCAATCTGTATGATTTGAATATGAGAAGACGGTCCCACGGGGAGTTGTCAACCCAGCATCTCCCGTACTCACACTTGGTGTTGAAAAGTTGTACCTTTGACCCCTTTCTATTTCAGGGACTATTTAGGAAACGGTCCTAAATAACTAAATGTTAATTGATAAATTATCAGTTAATTAAATCTACCAATGATGCGGATTGTGGACCATAATCCAGGATGTAGCAAGAATTTGTTCTTTTAATACCAAATAATTAGACTCTGATTAAGCTCTTTTAGTTACACCAGGCTCAATAAAATATAATTAACTACCAACTCCGAACACTCTTTAGTTTTCTCCACTATATACAGATCAAGTGAGTTTAATACAAAATTCATTAATAAAATAGGTGTATCTGTTTTACCTGTAGGCTATGTATTATCCAGTGATCAATAAACAAGCAGTAATATACAGTGTAAAAATCTTTTGCTTTCCTTACTAAGTGATTAAGAACATAGCTAACATCGATATTATTTACCAAAGTAGAAAAAAAACCTTTCGACACATTCCTTTGACCATGGTTTAAGTTTCACCCCATCCTTTAATTAACCTAGGGCTATCAGTTAATTCCCATTAATTCGAGAAGCAGCCTGACCTTGAGTGAAACGTTTCTTCCCTTTCCTTTTGCATAGAAGTCCGGCATAAGTGTATTCCGAACCAAAGGCTATATACAGAACTGGGTGTCCCCCACTACCCTTACTGCAGATTTATCTCCTCACTCTATTAACTTTGGCATATTTTGAATTAGGGCATAACCGCATCGAACCTCCGGCGGGTATTATGTCGTTTACTTAAGCTTGGAGGATGCTCAAGTCAGGGAAAGGGACAAACTAATCGCATAAGGCAGGTAAACAGTTTGCGATCTTAGTCCTTGCTTTCCAGATTGTGGCATAATCGAGAAGGAATAGTCAGTGGATAAATCTCCGTATATGAAATGGGTAGTCCCCTCCGCAATCTACTACTACTACTACTACTACTACTAATAACTCACTGCAGCACCAAGCCGTCTGAGGCCAACACAGCTAAGCACGCTCCTCCTCCAACCTAATCTATTTAAAGCCTCCCTCTTTACACCCTCCCAGGAAGTTCTCATTTCCTTTAAATCCTTATTTATGACATCCTCCCAACCCAGACAAGGACGACCTGCTTTCCGTGTAGCCCCAGACGGTTGGCCAAAAATGACAATCTTCGGTAATCTGCCATCCTTCATCCGTAGAACGTGGCCTAGCCATCTCAACCTTTCTTTCATTATAGCCCCAGAAAGCGGGATTGAACCACACTTTTCGTACAACCTACTGTTTGAAATACGGTCAGTCAGCCGGGTACCCAGAACAATCCGTAGGCAATTTCTCTGGAAAACATCTAGTAAATTTTCATCTGCTTTTCGGAGTGTCCATGCTTCAGAGCCATATTTGACCACTGTCATCACTGTAGCTTCCAATATTCTAATCTTGGTTTGTAGGCTTATCTTTCTATTCTTCCAAACTTTTTTTAACTGTGAAAAAACACCCTGAGCTTTAGCTATTCTACTTTTAACATCTTCACTGCTCCCACCATCTTTACTAATAATACTACCAAGGTAACTGAAGCTCCCAACCTGATCAATCTTTTCGTTACCTAAGGTCACCTGTTCATCTTCACTTATTCCTAGCCTTAGTGACTTAGTCTTCTTAACATTAATTTTCAAGCCTATTTTAGCACCCTGAACTCGTAAAACCTCTAAAAATTCATTCATTTTGCTCACACTTTCATCTAATATGCTTAAATCATCAGCATAATCTAAGTCCAGGAGCGTTCTTCCTCCCCATTTGATTCCATGGTCTCCAATTGCCTTTCCTGAGCTCCTTAAGACGAAGTCCATCAAAATGATCCATATAAAGGGGGATAGAACACAACCCTGCTTAACTCCTGATTTAATACAAAACCGGTTGCTAACCTCATTTCCTACCTTAACCGCAGCGGTATTATTCTCGTACATAGCGCAAATCACTTTAATGTATTTTTCTGGTATACCATATAACGATAAGACCTTTGTTAACGCTGTTCTATCAACAGAATCGAAAGCTTGCTCATAATCGATAAAACTAAGGACCAAAGGTGTTTGACAACGAAGGGACTTCTCAATTATTAACCTAAGAGTGAAAACATGGTCGACACATCCTCTACCTTTTCTAAAACCGCATTGTTCTTCCCTTAAAACTTTGTCTACAGCATGTCTCAGTCTAAAAAGTATCATATTACTCAGTAATTTGCTACCTACAGAGACCAGTACTTGCTCTTTACGCTAAAGTTTGACTCTTTGCCACAATTCTAATTTTCGAAACAATTAAAAACTTTAGCGTAAAGAGCGAGGTGTTGCGGAGGGGAAAACCCATTTCATATACGGAGTAATTTCTGTTCGTTTTAAGTTTTAATGTCGCTCCTTACTTTCAGTTAAAAAAACTAGTTTTTTTTTATTTAAATATGTATAAAGTTCAATAACTGTAATGTTACCTATGAAAAGCTACGAGCCTGAAAAAAACATGTCTGATTTTCAAAAAAGAGGGAAACGCCCCAAAAAGAAATTTCAAGATATTTCAATGAAAATCACATCATCAGATTCATCACACCAGAAAACTCTATTGCAAGGTTTCAAGACCCCATCTGCAAAAACGCGGAGTTTTGTAATTTTAGCCAGAAGAAATATCACGGATGCGTGTTTATTTGATTTTTTTTCAATTTTTTTTTTTTGCTTCCTTGTCTTCCCCAGGGATGATCATATCGAACCAATGACCCTAGAAGATCGAAGGAGGGCTATTCTAAAGGAAAATAAAAATTTTTAGCTTCCTTTTAAGTGATAAAAATGATGGGAGGGCACGATTGGAGGTGGTTGCCCTCCAAGTACTTTTGACCCTTAATAAGGGCACTTGAAAAAGTAATTAGAAATTTCAGTTTTCAATCGAATGAACCCTTTCCAAAGTTTATACGACCAACCCTCCACAGGGAAGCTCCAATGTGTTAAAACATAGCACTTACATAAGTTACAGCCCTTGCCCCAGGGGACGGGAGGATTTGTCAACCCTTGAATTATAGCAATTTGATTTCTGTGTTTTTAATAAAAAGACTATTCCAAATTTTGATCGGATGCACTTCGAGAAAGGAGGACGTGAGGGGGACTATATACCCTTCGGTCACTTTTAACTCTTAAAAGTTCAGTAGAATCTTCGATTTCAAATCGAAGGAGCCCCCCTCCAAAGTTTACACAGTCACCCTTTTCATAAGAAGCTTATGTGTTAACAATGGACAAATAGCATAAATTATAGCCCTTGCCCCAAGGGCTGGGGGAACCATCAAACCTGGGACGATAGTTACTTGGCCTTCGTACTATTTTGAACAAAATTTTGATTGTATGCATTTGGAAAAAGAAGGATGTTAGAGGGGGATGGGGCTGTTTCCTCCCCACTTACTTTTGACTCTGAAAAAGGGATGTAAAACTTTCAATTTCCAATCAAATAACCCTCCTCTAAATCTTATACAGCCCCTCTCCCATGCCCATTTTGTCCCAAAGTCAAGTGATGAAATTTTTGGGATATCCAACCTCTTCAGCATAGTTGAAAGGTCGAATAATTATACCTCTGGGGTAACCTTATCCCCCCCTTGCCCCTGAGGAAAGAGTTCTAAGCTGTGGTTTTTCCGTACATTGATTACTTATGCTGTTCGCTTTTGGGATGTATACAGACATTGTTTCAAGGGGGTTCTGCGGAGGAGGGGGAAAATTTTCCGCGGGAGATAATTTCCCAGGGGTGAACTGTCTCGGAGGAATTTCACATGAATGAAATTCCTAGAATTGCCCCAAAAAGGAATTTCAAGATATTCCAAGGAAAATCACACCATCAGATTCAGCACACCAGAAAACCCTATTGCAAGATTTCAAGACCCCATCTGCAAAAACGCGGAGTTTTGTAATTTTAGCCAGAAGAAATATCACAGATGCGTGTTTATTTGTTTTTTTCTTTTTTTTTGCTTCCTTGTCTTCCCCAGGGATGATCATATCGAACCAATGACCCTAGAAGATCGAAAGAGGGCTATTCTAAAGGAAATTAAAAAAATTACGTCCTTTTTAAGTGATAAAACTGATGGGAGGGCACGATTGGAGATGGTTACCCTCCAAGTACTCTTGACCCTTAATAAGGGCACTTGAAAAAGTAACTTGAAATTTCAGTTTTCAATCGAATGAACCCCTTCCAAAGTTTATACGACCAACCCTCCACGGGAAGTTCCAATCTGTTAAAACATAGAACTTACATAAGTTAAAGCCCTTGACCCAGGGGACGGGAGGATTTGAGGAGGGGGAAAATTTCCCAGGGGTGAACTTTCTTCAAGAAATTTCACATTAATGAATTTGCTAGAATTACTAGAAGGGGGGTCTGTGGGAGAAATCCTCCATGGAGGTCCTTAACCACAGGAGAATTCTTCCGTTGGGAATTTTCCACTGTAAAAAGTTTCCTTGGGGGCCTACTTCTCGTGAAGATTTTCCACGAAGAGAGATTTCCAGCATGATTTGAAAAAAAGATCCAAAATTAAACAGAAAAAAATCTTTTTCACATGAAAGTAGGCTAAGGGAGACTGTCCGGGGGGAGGGTTTCAAGTAGGATTTTATGCCAGAGGAACTTTAAATGGAGGAATTTTCCGTGTGCAAAATTAAAACGTAAACTAAGAGGAATTATTCCATATATGAGGGGGCTGTTCCCTCGTCGATATCTCGCTTTTTACGATAAAGTTTGACTTACATCAACTGAAAGAAAGACAGTGAGGAATAGGTCGAAGTTGCCAAGTTTCTTGGTGTCCACATAGAATCCTGCCTATCATTTGCAACACATGTGTCCTATATCAGAGCCATAATTTTGCGACAGGTAAGTATAATTAATCGTGTGAATTATTTTCTTCCTCCCGATATCCTTGTCACCCTTTATTATTCTTTTATTTACCCATATATCTCATACTGCGGATCTGTATGGGGCAATACTTATCCTTCAGTTACCAATAAATTAAAATCTGCTCAAAACCGTGCCGTCAAAGCAGTTTTTCGGTTGCCACGACTATATCCCACCAAGGACTTGTACTCCGATTTTGGTATTATCCCTTTTGAACAAATCATCAAAAAGTTAAATCTATCCCTTGCATACTCCGCTTACCATAAAAATCTTCCTCCCCACTTATTAACTTATTTTAATAGTAATAATTCTGAAGGCCACTGTCTCCGTTCATCCAACCGTTCCTTCATTGTCCCCAGGTGTATCTCTAGTTCTGCCCAGCGATCCCCAATTTATAAATCTATAATTCAATGGAATGTAATACCCTCCAGTGTCGAGCTATCCACAAGTTTTCGGACGCTATATAACAATGTACTAAAATCTTGATATTATATTTCTCTAAATGTTTGTTCAATTTGCTTCCCTTGTTTTCTCTTTTCTTTTCTTTTTTTTTCTTCTCTCTCTTTTTCATTTACAATTTTTTGTTGTTTTGGTCCTTAACAAGTTCGCTTCTAGGATCTTTATTATTATTGTTGTTATGTGTTTTCTTTTCTTTTTGAATAAATTGAATTGAATTGAATTGAATGAGCGTTCATTTATTTGAATTTACCTTTTTGTTTCCTGGGGCGATCATACCGAACCAGTGGTTGTAGAATGCCATCAGAATGGTGCGTTTGAATGGAAATATAAACCTGTAACACCGTTTTGTGAAACAAATAAAATCCCAGCCTATAAATGCCCCCTTTTGCTTGTCTGTTTTAAGAAATACATTTTTTAAGAATCAAGCAAATTCATATCCTTAGCCAGCTTGTTTCTCACGAAGGAGGTACAAATTTTACCTCTGGGTTTTGGTAGGCAGTCACTGCAATGAACTGTGTTTCGGGAAAGGAAAACGTTCGTATACTCCGCTCTTCTGATCCAACTCGAATTATGTGAATTCTTGCTTCGTACTTGTGTAACGAATTTAACATTATCTAAAATAGTAGGAACAGTTAAAAAAGATAAAATATAAGATTACGACCAAATAATTGCTAGTTCTGTTTTTGTTTATAAATTATGCACAAAGGGCGATATTACAAATAATATATATTTCTGAAATAGCAAGTTGCTGCCATACTAGTATTGCCACTTAGAACTTAGCGTAGTTCTTAAGGCTTTGGATTTTTTGAGAAATTAATAAATTTCTAGCAATCGTTTAACAAAAAAACACAAAAGCATGTTGATTTGCCAATTTACTAAATTGTACTTACAACTTTCTATTTAGTTTAATGATCAGTTTGTTATACATATGCCAATTGTACAAAACATTATTGAATTCAGTAAACGACTTGTTTTAAATTTACCATATTTTACTTGAATTTTATGCTAGTTTTACCACAGAGCTATTGTTAATTTACCGATATTATTTGGTTTAACAAATTTTTGTCAGGGATTCAAACAACCAGCAAAATAACCATAAACGTAAGAATCATCACATTAATCAATAACTAATTGATATAATATTTAAACTAATTAGCAGTTGAAGTTAATTAGCATAATTATTAACAATAGTTACCCTGTTTTAAAAAGTTCTTGAAAGCAAAAGACAAAGAATTTCAGTTCATGTTTTTCCAAGTCCCAACTCCAAACTAATATCCTTGCAGGTGATTGTACAACAACCTCACTCTAATTTAGAAAATCATCCCTATTTACAGAATAGCCAAAGAACATGTGAAGCCAAAAGAAAAAAACCGCAGGAATTTTGTTCAAATCTAAAGGACTTCAGTAAAAATTCTTGTAGCTATGATTTTTATTTTTTAAGCAAAGACAGGAACACTACATATTAGTCGATTATGAAATTGCCTGAAATAACCCAAAAGTGTTTAGTTCTCGGAAGGGGAAACATGGACTTCGTTTGGGTGAGACAGACAAGGAGTATTTGCTTGTTTGTTATCTGCAGGTAAGATGAAACTTCAAAAATATTTTTTCAGTAAAAAATAAAAAAACAGTCAAAATCCCCCCCCTATACTTTGAAAAATACATTTTTTTATATCTTCATTAAAAAATTGAACTGAAATCCATGGCACCGTCTTCTATATTTTTTTGAGTTCACACACTTGATTTCATGCAGCACTAAAATACCTTCAGTAGATATTATTTGCAATCTATTAGTTAATCAGACTTTATCTTAAGAATCAGCCACACTAAAATTGATTAATTGGAGGTCACAGGAATCACTAGTTCACAACAGAGTGATAAATGGATTAGAAATATAGGGAAGCTTACCATAGACGGATCAGCTTTTTTGTTTGATAATTTCAGCTTAGCAAAAGTCACTGGATCTTTCATCCAGTGATTCCCGAAGTTTGGTGACTCATGGTGAACGTAGACTGTTGCTGCTGGCGATCTCTCTGCTTTCCCACTTGCCATCCAACGACCTTCAATGTAACGACATCTAAAATTGGAAGATTTATAATCTCTGTCAGAAAAGGCAGTGTATGCCTTTTTATAAATTAAATAAAACAGATTTTTTCGAGTGCAAGTAAGGAGCAACATTATAACTTAAAACGAACACGTATTATTACATATATGAGTGGGTTCAACCCGTCGTCTATACCTCGCTCTTTACGCTAAAGTTTGAATATCGTTCCGATTCTTTAAGAATGACCCCTGAATCACAAACAGCGTTTAATTAGAATAAATAGCTCTTTTGAAAATACTAAGAAAAATTAGCGTAAAGAGCGAGGTATTGACGAGGGGGCGAGACCCCTCATTTATGTGATAATTTATGTTCTTTTTTAGTTTTAATATTGCTCCTTACTTTCACTTGAAAAAACTTTTTTATTTAATTTCTTATTGTTTTTAAATAACGCCAGGAAATCCGGTGCCCCCTTCATGGAAAATTCCCTTCCCCCACGAAAAAATTATCCATGGAAAGATTCTCTGACGTAACCTGCAGTCTGCATACTTCCCAAATATATATCGCTCAAACTGATGTTTTTGGATGACGAAAATGTATCAAACAGAAAAATTAACCCCCTCCCAATATGATTGAAAGAAAGCCCCTCCAGTCATATCGTTAAGAGCGGGCGGTCGCAAAAACTTTGAAAGAGGCTCATTCGATCGAAAATTTACAGCTCTATTTGGAAAGGTCAAAAAAGATCAGAGGGTAACCATCTAGAACCCGTGTCCTTTTCAACTCGATCTGACTCGAATTTTGAGATTACCGTTAGAAACAAAATTGTAAGAGAATTATAATGTGACTCTAAGGATATGTGACAAACAGAAACCCGGAGTCTAGGGCCCAATATGCATGAACTGCCCATTCTTCGCAGGTACATATTAGTAAAAAAAAAGTGGATATGCTGCATGTTGCTTACCTTAAATCGTATACAAATATGTTCGATTTGAGGCGTATTTTAAGTCAGTTTTCCCTACACCTACCCTAGCCATTCCTTTAGTAACAAGATAGAAAGGTTGCACAGTGTTTCAACCAATATCATAAAAGGATTCTCAATCTATGTACAAAAACAAACGAACCCTAATTTGGAGTGAAAACAAATCTGAATCCAAGCTACAATAAGTCCTTTTTTGTCATCAACTTCTTGAGCTAAAATTCAGGCAGATAGCACCTTGCATAAGTCAGACGCGTGAAATGACTGTCAATCTGTGTGATTAGATGGACAAATGGAACCCACGAGGCTTCCAACAGCTCCTCACTCACCTGTCACGGTCAGAAAAATTTTGATGACGACGAAACAAAAAGGAATTACAGCCGCCAGCAAAGAAGATTAAACAGGTGAATAAAGGTGCTTACGGGAACAAATAAAGATGTAAGGACGGTTGGACAGTATAGGGGACAAATAAAGGCATGGGGACAAATGAGACACATATTGCTTCCAACAACCTACCTCCCCTCTCATTGTTAGCAATTTTGATGACGAAGAAACCAACGGACAATAATAGAACAACCTTAAATTTTCTGTGGCTACAATGCCACATGTAATAAGCCAAAGCCTGCTCAGCCGCAACACCAACCCAAATGAGGCCCCAGACTTAGTCTTTGACAGGACTATTTGGAGAAGACTGACGGCGCTGTTATACAGTTCTCTCTACGCTGGCGACCTTGCTGAGCGAGAGCGTAAAGTCAATTAAGTCAAGACAATACCACAACAACATGTATTGTGAATAATATACGTCTATCTGATTAAGGTTTTACGTTGGTAGATTCTAAGTCAACCACAAGAATAAAGGAAAACCAGGTAAGCATCATATAACTGAAGTTTTTGTCCTTCTACAGGCCACTGTCAAGCTGATACGATGCTTTTTGGACTCGTGCGCCAGAATATCGCTATGGATATGACGGATGAATTTCTGATTTGTAAAGACACATTTTCCTAATTCTGATGAAACTCGGAAAAGACAGGGAAGTGCTAAATAATTTTGATCGTGTTCTGCGATGAGATGTGGTAACATTTATTGAGCTTCAGGTATTAGTCGGTAAGAAGCTTTAATTGGCCCCAATGAAAGTCTGCTGTTGAAAAGAAGGGGGGAGTTTAAAAAAGTTTGCAAAGCTGCCGAGACACAATGACCTGGATGCTATTATCCAAGAACGGAAGAAACTACCCTTTCCAAGAAAGATTGACGCCTAGATTGACTTGCATTTAGATGTGTTTTGGTGTCGAGTGCAAAGCTCACAGTCATTTTCAATGTTTAGGAGTTTTATTCTATCTTTACTTCTTCTTCCATGCACTTCGAACACAGTGAACTTTCTCAGCTGTCTAACCTATTAAAGCTAGGGTTGGGCATTGACTCAGTTTCACCGTCTTAAAGGGGTTTAGATCATCTCCAAAAACTGTCCTGCATTCAAAGTAGAAAAACTGCGGCAGGGAATGTTGCCATAGCTCTCAGTAAAAATGGAAAAATCATCGCGCCCCGCGAGTGTTGTAGAGCAACGTGGGTGCCAAAAATTTTACTTGATTTTCAGACGATAACAAACAACCTCTTGTGGTATAATTTTGGTACAAAATGGCTTAGCATAAAAGGAGGTATTTTGTTTTAATATTTTCTGTTCATCTTAAGACACGGAATTATGCTGAGTTTATTTTCTGGGAGGACCTTATTCATCAGTTTTCAGAACATGGGATGTTTATTTTGTAAAATAAAGCTTAATATGACAGGTGCGTACGCTGGACTTGTTCAGATGGGCTAAATTATAAACAAAGATGTCCAGGTCGGTGTGCGTGTAACTTAAACCGCCGTGTAACTGAACCACTGTGCAACTGAACGCCTGTATAACCGAACCCCCATGTAACTGAGCCACCGTAAACTGAACACCATTTATCTAAACCCTCTTGCAACTAGATCCCCGTATAACTCAACCCTTTTTAACTGATAGCCCGTGCAGCTTAACCATCATTCAACTGAACCACCTTGCAGCGGAACCTTCGTTTTAACTGAACCATCTTACAACTGAACCACTGAACTCAGTTTATCAGTATTCTAAAAATATGAGCCAATATAAATGGGTAAAACAAGTTAAAATGTTTACTTGTTGAATCTTGTTAGAATTGTTTGTTTCTTAAAGTCATGATATAAACGCCTGTCAGTGTCATTCATGGAAAAGTTTTGTTTTATTTTTGCAAGAAAAAAAGATCCGATCCATTAAAGCTGATTTGTTTCTCTTTTTTTCAGGTGAATCAGACTTTTCCGGACATTAAGTAATAAACATGTGTGTTGAAATTATTTGACCTTTGTAAATCTAGATAACGAATTTATAACTGATGACTTTGCGGAGATTGCAGCTAAAGAGGATACGGGAGGGGAGCTGGTTGCACTCCAGCATTTTTTTTCAACATTCCCTAAGTTTAAATTTCATACCCTCAGGTTATACCCTCAGCTGTTCTCAACACATTGCAGATACGTCGTCTTGTAAAACTGTATGCACAAACTACCTCTTGATTTAGTTGAAGATGCACCTAAAAATTTTCCGAACGATGTGACGGCTGATACCATCAGCCATTTTAAATATTACTGGTATTTCCTATTCACAACCAATAAAGAAAAAGATGTTTCTTGACTCCGTTTGTTATTCTTCTTAACATTTCCCTATGGTTTAACCTTCATGCTCCATGCTTTTTATTTATTTATCTTTTCTTGATAAAAAAAAAACACCTTGTATTTAAACAAGGGCATGTTACAATAGCACTTTATTACATACAAAACCTTGTATGTAACTGAAGGCATAGTTATTTAACGTCTGAAATGTTTTAAATAAAATTGTCATTTCAAAATTATCGATCGGATTTATTTAGGGAAAAAAGACGGTCAGGGTGGACATCCTTCATCACTTTTAACTTTTAAAAAGTGCGTTGGAACTTTTGATTTCTAATCGAATGAACACCCCCCATGTTCATATGAAGTTCTTGCTCCAGGAGCTGCTGGTGGGATTGTTAATCCCCAGAGACACGGTTATTTCACCTTTAGACTATTTTGATTTTTTTTTTGATCTGATGCATTAGGGGGAAATATAGCGGTTAAGAGGGAGAGGCTGATTGTCCTCTAATTACCTTTGATTCTTCAAAACTGAACTTGAAATTTAAATTACTAATTGAACAAGTCTTCTCCAAAATTTGTAAGACTATTCTTTGTATAAAAACCTTAAATGTTGACAATGGGTAAACTACTATAACCTACAGCCCTTGCCCTGAGGACTGTGTTTTTTTAATCATGTTTATTAATCACGTTTAATTACTCGATTGGAAGTTGAAAGTTTGAGTGCCATTTTTCAAAGTCAAAGTGATTGGAGAGTAACCAGCCCCCCCCCCACAGGGAAAATACCTTCTGTGGAAAATACCACCTCACTGAAAATACCCCCCCCTGGAAAAAGCTTCCCCATGAAAAATCTCCCCCAGAAGAATAACCCTTGCGGTTGGTTGGTATCCAATCACTTTCGACCTATAAAAGAAAGAGTAGAACTGCTTGGGGATTATAAAGTAATTTCAACCTCCATCCTCCTTTTGTCTCTCCCTTAGAGATAATTCTCTATTTATCCGAAAGCTAAATGACAGCTGATATATTTTGGCATTTAAATCCTCCCTTTGAGGTTCCTCCCTCTCTCCCTAGCTACAAAACAATTAGTTTGTTATTTGGAAGCATACGGACATTTACTGTGTGGTGTTTTCTGAAAGGGGGCGGGGGGCGGGGGAGAATTTTCCACGAGAAGAAAATTTTGCACGGGGGGAGGGAGGGCAAGGCTTACACATCAATTCCTCTTTTACATTTTCCGTAGCACTTCTCAACTAGACGAAAAAATAATCGAACTCAAACGAAATAATAAAATTTGGAAAGGCATATCTTCCGCGAGGGGGTATTTTTCAAAGGGGGGGGAAGGTAAACGCCTAGACTCGTTGGCAATGACAAGGCGAAGGGAACGCTCATTAACAGACATGCAACAAGGAGAAATAAATCTGGCTTTAAGAATTTGTAACATCCGATTTTCTTTGTTTTTGTATCAGCAAAACAGAGCTGTGTTTATTAATCATCGTGATAGTCATTTATATCATGAATTTCAAAAGCAAACAATTCCAATAACGTTGAAGATGTAAAAATTCTAACTTATTTTTACCCAATGTAAGTACGATGGTTGAGTTGCACGAGATTTCAGTTATACAAGGGTTCAGTTGCACGGTGATTCAGTTGCACAGGGGCTCAGTTACATAAGGGTCTAGTTAAATGGAGTTGAGTCGTATTGGGGTTGAGTTGCATGGCGGTTCAGCTGCGCGATAGTTCTGTTACAGTGGTTCAGTTGCTTGGGGTTCAGTTACACGGTGGTTCAGCTGCAATGAAACCGTCCAGGTATGCCTGATAGAAAATTATATTTCATTTTTGTTCTACTTAATACACATTATTGTTTTTACAACGCCTCCCCTCAGCTAAAGTATTTCATTTAGCGTAAAACGGAGAATTGTTGCAATGTCATGGGTGAGTAATAATGAAAGAAAATTGTATAACGCAATGGAAGAACATATTACAAAATAACAAGTAAAAAAAATTGAGACGTTACCTTCCTTCATGATCAATTTGAACAAACTCAAGTAGTACTGAATACATAGCCTCAGGGTCCAAGTTTGAAATATTCACTTTTACAACAGGAAACATCCTCCTGTAAAATTTAACACTGATAATTTGTGAACATGTTACAAAGCATCACTAAATTAAATTCACAGCCTAAACAAAAAATTTCATCAATAATTACTTCTCAAGCTATTATCCTTGAGCTCTTTTGTGATACACCGTAATAGGGCCGTCTTTACGGCACAACTACCTTAATACAAGGTGTTACATTTGGCCCCTGCGGGTTTACTTAACCTCTATTTAAAATACAAAAACTTTTTTTGGGGGGGGGGGGTTTACTTGTTTCACTTATGGACAACCGACCAATTGGCCGATCTGTTAATATTGTCCTGGCTATGAAGATTTTATGTGTCTGATCATTGTTTTCCCAACATTAACGAAAAGCACAATGCACAATGTCCTGACAGCTTAAGTCAACTGATAGTTCCACTATATAATTCAATCACAATAGGACGCTTGGTATAATCTTTCTGCCTTGGCCTTTTCGCAAATCTGGCCAACTAGCCGGTCCAAAATCTCAAGTTTCAGTTGCAAGGAAAACCTCCTAGAATATATAGTCACAGGTTTTTAGCCTAGGTTTTGCTGATTTTTCACCCATGTTTGTTCTTTTATAATTTGGGGCCCGCTGCTAACAATAAGTACAAGACTGCATTTTAAGTTTTTTTTATTTTTTTTTTGTTAACTAAGGTTTGGGAGAGGACTTTGGGGGGGGGGTAGTTGCCCTCTTTCCCCATTGCAAACTGCGTTCCTGCCTCTTGTTCTTGTCTTCTTCTAAGCTGTCTTTCTGCCGTTTGAACGAACGTCATAAACAGATATTAACACAGAGGGATAAATATATCCCAAAACGAGCAGGAATAAAAACAAATACTAAAGTTAATCTTAATAAACACAGAAATTATAAAACAGAACTTTGGCTACTGCCACACCCCCCCCCCAGTTCATTCCCATTATCTTAGTTATTATTTTTTAAATCTTTTTTTTAGTTATGTTTTTTTATTTAGTTAATATTTTGAAAATTAAAGCACTGTTCAAAATACATATAGTTTTCATTAAGACGCAAATGAAGAAATAGACTTTATAAGGATTACAGGTATGGGGGGGGGGTGCCAGAGTGCTGTTTGTCTTAATTTCTGTTTGTTTCAAGTTTCGTTTTAGTATTTATTTTATTTCCTACCCGTTTTATGATTTATTTATTCGTCTTTATTAGTATCTGTTATCTTTATGTTTGTTGTGATTATTCATTTTAATTTATGTCTGTTTTATGTTGCATTTATTCTTTGATGTTAATTTCTGGTCGTTTAAGGTTTGAGTTATTATAGAACTTTTCTTCTACTCGTTCTTCTTCAACTTGACTTTTCTTTGAAAAACTTTTTCTTCGGAAAGTTATTTTGAAAATAAGTTAAAATCAAAAGGTAGAAGGGAGCTAGACGAAGTTTGATTTTTGAAAAGCTATTTTAAGGTCATTACATTTAGTAGAGAGGTTTAAAAATAGGTAGCCTACTTGTATGATATACCCCTTACCCAATATTCTTCTAATGTTTCTCTGACACTCAATCTCAATGATATGTACCTAAGTATGAAAAAAATAATACTTTAGAAACAAATTTTGGCTATGTATTTGCACATTAGGAGAGGGGAGGGGGGCAAAATGTAGCAGATCTGCATGAATAATGTGTTAGGTACAATTATTGTGCAAATCATGCAGTAAGAAATGTTTTCTAACTTCACACTGTCCAAACACATTACCCCCCCCCCTTATTAGACAAAAATATAGCCCAAATTATATATTTTCCATCTATTTTGTCACTTATCTTTGTCTTGTTTCACGCTAAGCTGAAAGGAACTAACGAAAAAACCGGTTCTGCAATGCGTCAATGAATGAACAACTTGAGTGGTCGGGGATATATCACGCAAGAACAAAAAAAACTCTTTCAGCCTATTTTTGTCACGTTGTTTTTCCAGAGTACCATTCAAATGAAAAAATACATTTGATTTGAAATTACTCTTGAAATTTCGAATTCTAGATTTAAACATTGTTTTGAAACAAAGGCAAAACTAAATCCCATATGTAATTTTTCAAAAAGAAAATATTGGTATTTTATCTTCAACTTAAATATGTTCCGTTATTTTTCTCTTTTTCCAATAGCTGACATACCGCAGTAGTGTTTCGCAGAGTGGAGGGACTCGATTTGACATAAAACTAGAGATTTTTTTTATATTCATTAATATTTACTTATATCGTTGGAAACTCGTCATATAAAGAAGAATGTTCAGTTCAATAATAAAATAATATCATATTAAAGAAAATAAAAACCAATATAATGACAACTTATAGTAAATACTAGTAAAACAAATGAATAAAATACTAACAATCATAGCTAAACGGTCACTTCAGAAATTGAATAAAATGTTCATTTGGTCAGTAAGCGAAACCTCAATTGAGACCGAGTATGGTTGTGCTTAGTTAAAATTAAATAAAAAACGAGTTTTTTTAACTGAAAGTAAGGAGCGACATTAAAACTTAAAACGCACAGAAATTACTTCGTATATGAAAGAGGCTGCTTCCTCATCAACGCCCCGCTCTTTACGCTAAAGTTTGACTCTTTCTCTCAATTCTTCTTTTTAAAACAGTAAACAACTTTAGCGTAAAGAGCGGGGCGTTGATGAGGAAGCAGCCTCTTTCATATACGAAGTAATTTCTGCACGTTTTAAGTTTTAATGTCGCTCCTTACTTTCAGTTAAAAAAACTCGTTTTTTTATTTAATTTCTGAACGTTTTTGAATCAATGCATGTTTTGATTTTGGCTCTCCGCAGAGGAATAATCAAAACGAAATTTTGCATATTTTTTTTTTTGGGGGGGGGGGGCTAAATGGCTTTATTATAATTTTGATCGAATGATTTTGAGAAAAAAAGAGCGGGGGCGAAGCCTAGTTGCCCTCCGATTTTTTGGTTAATTAAAAAGGCAACTAGAACTTTTAATTTTTTACGAATCTTTTTATTGGTAAAAGATTTACGTAACTTATAAATTAGCTGACGTAAAGAACTTTTGTATTCTCATGTTTTTATTACATATATGAGGGGATTCGCCCAATCGTCAGTACCTCGCTCTTTACACTAAAGCTTAAATTTTATCCCAATTCATTAAGAATGACCCCTGAATCACAAAAGCCGTAGAATAAATAGTTGAAATTACTAAAAATACTTTAGCGTAAAGAGCTAGGTATCATAAGGAGGTGAGCCCCTTATATGGGTAATAATTTCTGTTTGTTTTAAGTTTTATTGCTGTTCCTTACTTCCAGGTGAAAAAGCTTTTTCACATTTATTTTTTAATTTTTTTTTTTTTAAATAATGCTAGTAAATCCTGCTCTCCCTTCATGGAAGTTTTTTTCTCCCATGACAAATTCTCGATGGAAAGTTCCCCCAGTATATCCCCTCTTCTCAACCCCTCCCCCCAACCAAAAAAATCCTCCTGAAAACGCCTGTATACTTCCCAATAACCATTACTATATGTAAGCACAGGTCAGAGTTTGTAACTTGTTGCCCCTCCCACGGGGACTGTGGGGGAGTAAGTCGTCCCCAAAGACATAGTTATAAGGTTTTTCGACTCCGCTGAATAAAATGGCTATCTCAGAATTTTGATCCGTTGACTTTGGGAAAATAATTAGCGTGGCAGGGGGCCTAGGTGCCCTCCAATTTTTTTGGTCACTTAAAAAGGGCACTAGAACTTTTCATTTCCGTTAGAATGAGCCCTCTTGCAACATTCTAGGACAACTGGGTCGATACGATCACCCCTGGGAAAAAAAAAACAAAAAAACAAATAAACACGCATCCGTGATCTGCCTTCTGGCAAAAAATGAAAAATTCCACATTTTTGTAGATAGGAACTTGAAGCTTCTACAGTAGGGTTGTTTGATACGCTGAATCTGATGGTGTGATTTCTTGTTTAGATTCTATGACTTTTAGGGGGTGTTTCCCCCTATTTTCTAAAATAACGCAAATTTTCTCAGGCTCGTAACTTTTGATGGGTAAGACTAAACTTGATGAAACTTATATATTTAAAACCAGCATTAAAATGCGATTCTTTTGATATAGCTATTGGTATCAAAATTCCATTTTTAAGAGTTTTGGTTACTATTGAGCCGGGTCGCTCCTTACTACAGTTCGTTACCACGAACTGTTTGATAGCAATGTAAACTCTTGTTTACCAAATGATAGAGTAGATAAACACTAAAATTTCTTACAATGTGTGAATTATGGGCCGCGGGGAACCTTGGGAAATATTTTGTAAAACGTAAAAACTAATAGAAGACGCATTGGAAATATTGTAATAGAATTTGTTAAGGAAAATATCCATTGGAAGCTCTTGCGCCAAGCGGGAAAAATGCAGTTGCAGACTTTTCAGAATCAAATTCCAGACCAAATTTTCATGCTCATATTATTTTAAGTTATTAATTCAATTAGTTAATGAATTTAATTTTAAAATAAAATGATGCGCATATGGTCAAATACGACTCGTTCTTAAATTTAATTGATCTTTCAAAGACAAGGTTTCTCTGGTGGTTTTCGGTTTTTTCTTAATAATTTGCTAATACTTATTATACTTTATAGTATTAGGCTACTAAAGCTCAAAATGGCATGAGAGCTCATGTAAAATGGCTAGCCTGTATCTAAGACTTTTATCTTTTAAGGGGCAAGTACTATTTTTATCCTTAATTTAAACAGCGATTTATGAGTCAGACAATGTTTTTGGTTTCTTAGGTGAAATAGTTTGTTTTATTTGGGCAATTTAGACCAATTTACGAGTTACAGAAATGTTTCAGGGGTAGGCTCAAACCAAGTAGTCTTCCACTCATCGGTGGTTCTGGACTCTTCTCCTACGACAGAACCTTAGTTAGCTTCCCTTCCTCTGCTTCCCAAAAATTTTAAAACCAAATTTGAACAAGTTTTCATTTATTAACGAAATTATTTTCAATTTATTAAAGTAATACGTTAATTTTTTTAATTTATTATTTAAATTATTATTAATTATTATTTCATTTGATAATTTTAATTATTATAATTTCATTTTTTGTTTATTTCTATTCTATTAACTAATTAGAAATTTATTGATTATTTTCGTACATTAACTGTGTCCTCCGCTTTATTTTAATTATTAAATAAAAAAAAATTTTTTTAACTGAAAGTAAGGAGCGACATTAAAACTTAAAACGCACAGAAATTACTTCGTATATGAAAGAGGCTGCTTCCTCATCAACGCCCCGCTCTTTACGCTAAAGTTTGACTCTTTCTCTCAATTCTTCTTTTTAAAACAGTAAAAAACTTTAGCGTAAAGAGCGGGGCGTTGATGAGGAAGCAGCCTCTTTCATATACGAAGTAATTTCTGTGCGTTTTAAGTTTTAATGTCGCTCCTTACTTTCAGTTAAAAAAACTTTTTTTTTTTATTTAATTTCTGAACGTTTTTGAATCAATGCATGTTTTGATTTTGGCTCTCAGCAGAGGAATAATCAAAACGAAATTTGCATTTTTTTTTTTTTTGGCTCAATGGCTTTCTCATAATTTTGATCGAATGATTTTGAGAAAAAAAGAGCGGGGGACGAAGCCTAGTTGCCCCCCGATTTTTTGGTTAATTAAAAAGGCAACTAGAACTTTTAATTTTTTACGAATCTTTTTATTGGTAAAAGATTTACGTAACTTATAAATTAGCTTACGTAAAGAACTTTTGTATTCTCATGTTTTTATTACATATATGAGGGGATTCGCCCCATCGTCAGTACCTCGCTCTTTACACTAAAGCTTAAATTTTATCCCAATTCATTAAGAATGACCCCCTGAATCACAAAAGCCGTAGAATAAGTAGTTGAAATTACTGAAAATACTTTAGCGTAAAGAGTGAAGTATTAGAAGGAGGTGAGCCCCTCATATGGGTAATAATTTCTGTTTGTTTTAAGTTTTATTGCTGTTCCTTACTTCCAGCTGAACAAGCTTTTTCATTTTATTTTTTAATTGTTTTTTTTTTTTTAAATAATGCTAGTAAATCCTGCTCTCCCTTCATGGAAATTTTCTTCTCCCATTACAAATTCTCGAAGGAAAGTTCCCCCAGCATATCCCCCTCTTCTCAACCCCTCCCCCAAACCAAAAAATCCTCCTGAAAACGCCTGTATACTTCCCAATAACAATTACTATATGTAAGCACAGGTCAAAGTTTGTAACTTGTTGCCCCTCCCAAGGGGACTGTGGGGGAGTAAGTCGTCCCCAAAGACATAGTTATAAGGTTTTTCGACTACGCTGAATAAAATGGCTATCTCAGAATTTTGATCCGTTGACTTTGGGAAAATAATTAGCGTGGGAGGGGGCCTAGGTGCCCTCCAATTTTTTTGGTCTCTTAAAAAGGGCACTAGAACTTTTCATTTCCATTAGAATGAGCCCTCTTGCAACATTCTAGGACAACTGGGTCGATACGATCACCCCTGGGAAAAAAAACCAACAAAAAAACAAAAAACAAATAAAAACGCATCCGTGTTCTGTCTTCTGGCAAAAAACACAAGATTCCACATTTTTGTAGATAGGAGCTTCAAACTTCTACAGTAGAGTTTTCTGATACGCTGAATCTGATGATGTGATTTTTGTTAAGATTCTATGACTTTTAGGGGGCGTTTCCCCCTATTTTCTAAAATAAGGCAAATTTTCTCAGGCTCGTAACTTTTGATGGGTAAGACTAAACTTGATGAAATTTATATATTTAAAACGAGCATTAAAATGCGATTCTTTTGATGTAGCTATTGGTATCAAAATTCCATTTTTTAGAGTTTTGGTTACTATTGAGCCGGGTCGCTCCTTACTACAGTTCCTTACCACGAACTGTTTGAAAATTTCAAAGATTACAAAATTATTATAACCGTTAGAATATTTTTTTTGGAATTTTGCATTCTTAAAATTTCTGAACCTGGGACAAGTGCCCTCTTTGTCCCTTCCCTTGAACTTCCTTTACCTACATCCCCACTCCCCCCCCCTGAAAACGACCCTACAAACGGCAGCTGACATCGGCATGACCTGACAAAGAAAAGGAGACTTTATTGGTGGCCCCATTATGCTCGCGAGCTTATATATCCTATAAAAAAAACATGGTAAAGGTTCAGAATAGCGGCTCTCCAGAAGGAGACTTGCTAGAATAGAAAGAGACATTTTTAGAATTCTAATTTTATGCTAATTTTCATGGCTTTGTTTGTGTTTTTGACAATTCATCCCCAGTCCACTCATGGTCTCCTACAGCCCTAAGCTAAATGTAAATTAACATGAAAATAGATGAATTCTTAATCCTATGATTCATTGACATTTTTTGCATATAATTATTTGAGTAGAATTTTAAGCCATATCAATGTTTGTTTTTTTTTTCAAAATCTGGGAAATGTATTTGCATATCTTTAAAACCTTATAAATTGGGATTGAGCACAGTTGCGAAGCTGAAATTTTTTATGATACTTCATTTAAGCAGAAGATCTATTTTTTAAGATTTAATTTTTATAAAACAAAGATAACCAAAAGTAGCTAAAGTAGAATTTTACCGCAAAATGTATTTTGAAAATCAACGGGAGTAAATTTGTCATTTTTCCACCTTTTCCAATGATAATAGCAAAAAGGTATTTTCCAACGGAAATGCCCTCCAAAAAGGTACCTTATAAAATCTATGGGGTAAAGTCCTCTATGCCCCCCCCCCCTCTGATTCGGGCGTGCATGCTTGTGTTGTAGTACAGTATTTGACTTCTTAAAGTTTTCTAAAATTTCCTTACCTCCCATTTTTGGTTACAATCATTTCATTCACTAGTTCCTGGAACTTTGCCCAGAGTTCTCGGTCGTCTAAGATCACTTTACAATTGGTATCCAAATTATTATTCAAAACAGTAGGAGAGTTGGCATCGAAGCCAGACTTTTTAATACCTCCCTCTGCTATAGCTATTAATTGACAAGCGTGATATCCTGGCATAATAGATTTCATTTTAAAACATTTAAAACAACACAGACTTCCAACACTTAACGCACTTCGTAAAATCAATTTAAGTCGCTTGAGAAACTGAAGCATAAAACGAAGAGAAGAGTTGACAGTAAAATGCTCATTGGTTTGCTTAACATCAAATTAGCCCCGCCTTATTTTGGTTGCAATACCCAATGAATTTGTTGAAATTCTAAGATTATGGTATATTTTATGCATCATTTTCCCCTTGGAAGGGAAGCCGCTCGTCGGTTCGGCGGAAGTATTGCCGTAAACCAAAGCAGCAGGGGGTGACAAACACACAGATTAGCAGATTTATATGAAAAGTCGATTTTTACTTTTGCTTTTTGCCTATGTTGCATTTTAACAAGATTGGATCATTAAACTTAAACAGGCAGGAATTAGAACAAATAAAGAAATGAAACCTAAAAACGGAAACAAATTACAATGAATGATGCAGTCAAACTGAAAAAGTGGCACTTGTCTGTTATATAAACCATACTTGAGAAATGAAAATTGGTTAATGATATTGAAAAAAAAATATGATCAAAATAGCAAATCATTAGCAAAATTATGAAAACTACAAATAGGAAATTTGCGCCCAGAACAATGTTACACATCCAAAAATGTTGCTTCTCGTAATAGTACAAAGTCTTGGTGTGTCCATTGAAACACTGTTTCGTTTTGGGCAACTACCCCTTATCCTGGAAAATATAATTGCCTGTTCTTCGATGCTTGCCAAATCCCAAATCTTAATTTGAACATCCATGGTGAGACAATATTTTCTATCACTAGTCAAAACAAACTAGTTGGTGTCCTCAATGATCACGTTAATAATGAAATAAAATGAACTAGGTCAAGAATCGCGTTACTAATGAACTCTTATTTGTCATTGAGACGGTCAGCCGGAGTCGAAGCTCTTAATTTATTAATTCACAAATGACCTTCAGAATTTTCCTAATAAAGTATTATATTTTCATCATATTTTATTGTCACCAAATTTCACCACTCGAGTGTGTTTTATATAATAGACAAGTACCGAAAAAGTTTACCAGAAATTAAAGTTTGGCAGCCAACCCTACGAAGCCCCCTGATTTCTTGTACAGTATGTGCTATGTAGAAAAATAAATACTGTTACTACTAACAGTTCCCTACAGCTACAAGGCAACTAGGGTCAAAAGAGTTGTACATACTCCTCCCCCATCCCAGTCTAGTCAAAACTTGTTCTTCACATAAAGCTCCGATTTCCTTCAAATCCTTCCTTACGAACATTAAACGAACAATTTCCTTGAAAACTAAGTTCATCACCTAGATTATTAGCATTTCATGTTTTTTACATATTTTTTCATCACTTATTTGCTTTTAGAAGAATTTATTAAAAAAAGGAGGGGGGGATTGGAGCATTATCATTACCGGAAAAAGTAAGTTAATTGTCATAAAATACATTAAAAACACTTTTTTAGTAGTAAATTCTTTTTTTATTTTCTATTAAAAAATCAAACACTCTTCGGTCCCATAAAATGTCCTAGTTTTTCGGCACTAGTTTTGATGGTACTAATTTTTGAGAAAGGTCTTGAGCGCTGCCTGTATGTGTGGTATTTTTTTTTTTTTTTAATTAATTTTAAAAAGAAAAAAAAGTGGTTTCAAGTTGAACGAAGGAGCAACACTAAAACTTAAAACCAAAAGAAATTATAATGTATATCAGGGAAGAGGGGCGCCCTCTTTCCAGTACCTGACTCTTCATGCTAAAGCTGTTTAGTCCTTTAAAAAAGCTTCTTATTGTTATAACTATACGACACTTATATTTCAGGAGCCATTCTTAAAGAATTAGGGCAACCTCCTTCGTATAAGTAAAATTTCTATATGTTTTAAGTTTCAATGTTGCTCCATGCTTACACTTAAGTTTTATTTTGAATTTAATTTATTATAGTTTTTAAACGATACCGGATTGTTTGGTTATCCCTCCACGGAAAAGACCTCTAGACGTTTCAATCCTTAAGGAAATTTACCCCGGACAACTAGCATTACGATCCCCCCCTGGGGAGAACAAACATATTAACACACACCCAAGATCTTTCTTTTGGCAAAAATTGCACGTAGCCTTTGATAGATACAAATAAACTTAATGAATCTTATATTTAGAATCAGCATAATAAGCCGAATCTTTGGATATATCTATTGGTATAAAAATCCAGTTTTTTAGAGTTTTGATTACAATTGAGCCTTGTTGCACTTTACTTACAGTTTGTTACCGCGGAATGTTTGATTTACTTTCGCACTCAAAAGTCAAATGGTGATTGCTCTAAGTCTATTTTGAATTTCCACATCTCCAGTATTTTCCATTCGTTTTGAAAAGTTCATATACGAATTGTTTTTTAGTCTTTTTACCACTATCATTACTTAGAAAACAGCACAGTAACAAGCTGCCTGAGGCCAATACAGGTAATGGCATCCCTTACTAAAAGATTTGATAAGGAAACATTTAAAAGAAATGGGAACTTCTTTGAAGGGTGTAAAAAGGGAAGCTTTGACTGGATTGGGATGGAGGAGGAGCTTGCGCAGCTTTATTGACGTCAGGTGGTTTGGTGCTGCAGTATGTTATTGGTAGATTGTTAAGAAAGTTTTTTTGAATGAACACAAAGAGTAATACTAAAACTTGAAATTGTCATAAGCTATACTGAGTATGAGGAGTTTGAACCTCTTATGGTTATTAGTTTTCTGATGCAAAATAGCAGAAATTGCAATTTTGCTCCTGCGCAATCTCTTTTTTTACTTAAAAAGGGCACCAGAGCTCGCATCTCCCAATCGAGCCCAGTCCTTTTTCGACTTTCTTCGACTACTGATTCGATACGAAGAGCCTGGAGAGAGAAAAAAAAAAAATCAAGATCAACGCGCATCCTTTTTGGTTTTTTCACTTGTGCAACGTTTGCGTTCTATAAAAAAAAAAAAAAAAAAAAAATGCTGGTTTGTGAACAAGGAAACCTAAACCGAAAATTAGAACCTTGATTTTAAGCTTTGCCAAATTTCACATTTCAGTTTCTTTTGAAGATAAAATGCTTTTTGTAGGTAGTTTTAATTAAAAAAAATATGCAAATTTATCATATTAAGGACTTGGGAAATCGCAAGACTCCAGCAACACCGTATTCCTTTAGAAGCTTCTGCTTTGGCCACATCCAAATAACAAACTCGCTGGACGCGAAGCTAAACAAACAATTTTTATATTTCCTTGACATTATCTATCCTAATAAATTTGACGTTTTTTGTCTTCTATTTTACATAACGTAAACGCGTTTAGGATATTTAGACCAACCCATCGAGAAAAAATTATTCCGTTTAGTGTAAGCTAAAAATTCTAATAAAATCCATCGAGAAACCTGTATTTAATGCAGGCACAAATAAAGCCAATTATAGGGAAAACACAGAAAAGGTCGGTAAAAACTAGGGCAGCGCGTGCGTCCCCTTCAGGACGTGTCTAGTTTATCGAAAACCTGAAGAGAATCTGGACCAGAGAAAATCTGCTTAGAAATGAAGAAAGATCCTCATAGAAATTAAGATAAGATCAGATCTAAGAAAAGCTGGTCTGAGAATTTCTTCTTCTTTCTAAATAATATTTTACAATAAATATAAAAAGGTTATAAATATTTCAATTTAAAAAAATGCTTTAGTTCGACGCTTTTAACAGAAAAATCACTGCGTCAATATTTGAAAACAATAGTCAATGGGTGCTCTTTTATCACACAACAAACATCAAATTAATATTTTCCTTTCATTAGAGATATTTTTCATAAAGAATGGACCCCTCTCTCCTGGGTTCCCTTAGTTAAACTCTGTATCTCCGAATGGGTTCGCCCATAATTTCTTAACTATTTCTTTTGGACCTCTTCCGCCTACCTCTTTCATTGATGATTTGCCAAAATTACACATCTGAATTATTATTTTTTTTTTTTTTTTTTTTTTTGTTTTTTTTACAGCGTAAAAAAAGGTCCCCATCCTAAATTTGCTTTCGTAGTGGTACGCAATTCCCGGATGCTTTTCAAAAATTCATCTCTTGAGGAAGCATCAACAAATATTTAAATAGAATTCACTGCTTTGGCGGGATTTTCGGGAGGGATAAAACTTTATAGGATAAATAATATATACGATAAATGATAAACACTTATGATTTCAAAGAACTGGTGCATGGTCAAAAAAGCCTCCCCCATTTTTAGAATTTTCTAACTATTATAACTTTCTAAGAGGTAATTTTATGAGTCTTAAGCCGAGAGGGGGATAATAAATGGGTGGTCAGTTTTATGAAATATAAACTGAAAACAGAGTGTTCTTATGCTTAAATTTTTAAGTTTTTGTCGGGCTTCCCTTGCGTTAATCTTCAGAAGGAAGGAGCCCTTTTACTCTCTTCGTATATTATAAAACATAAAACTGAAGAAAGGTGTTTAATATATTCGAGCCACAGTGTAGATAACTTCGAAGACCACACTGCCTTTCCGTGACGAAAATTCAAAGGTGAATTTACGAAGAGAAAATTTACGTGAATTTTACGAAGATACAGGTGAATTTTGATTGAATTCAATTTATGATAATTTACTGAAGTCAAATAAAGTAAATCTCATTTCATCTAGGAGCTTTGACCTCTGCCCCCCTGATATGTTAGATAAATCTAATGTACCAGAACCGAAAAGGTCAGAGAGATTTGCTTCCACTGTTGCATTGAAAAAAAAAAATAAGAGCAATAAACTACATGTAATTAGTTTACTGGATATAAATTTGTTTGTTTTATTAATGTCTTTTAGTTTTACTGCCGATGATGGACACTGTAAATATCTTTGAAATATACAGTTAAAAATTTTATACTTGTTTCACTGTCAATTAAAAGGTTTCATCCCTATTTTGAACTGTTATATTTTTGAACCGCATTGATGAATCAAAAGAGTTGCGGACATCTATTTTGTCTGCACAACAGACAAAACGTGGAGTTAAGTTGCTTCAGAGCCTTACTTTCATAGAAGACGTTTTGAATAACCTGACTATAGAAGGCAGAAGCAATGGGCGACAGGTGGTCACAAAAATCAACCAAGACAAATGATCTTAGGGCGGCAGAGGAGCTACCCGTGGTACAATTAGTCTAGTAGAAGCACCCGACCTTTGACAGACTGTCGGCACCTATTTACCGACAAAACATATGACAATTTTATAGCTTGCTTCCTTTGGCGGTGTTACTGAAACTGTCCCCACCCGTATTGTCTTAATTTGAGTTTTTATGATCGTGGAAATGTGACCTCGAAACACCTGAGAACCAACTGTTGAAACACTTTTTCTGCTTATATTTTGATCTTTGGTGGTGTCAGTGAAAGTATCTCCATCGCATTGTCTTCATATGAATATTTTGATCGTGGATTGACCTTGAAACCCCGAAAGTCAACTGTTGAAACACATTTTCAGTTAGATTGTGTTTTCTGAGAAAATTTTAAACCAACTGTCAAATCAGCAAAAAGCTTTCTAGAAAGACTTTCCCCCCCCTTTCTTCTTACTAAGAATAGCTGACAGAAGCAATTGATAGCTCGACCGAACAGAGTCATAAACTAAGCTAAGTCAAGCATTAAAAGGGGAATTATTTACGATACGATACTTTATTAATAAACACAATTATAACTCTTTACATTATACATCTACTGTACTGATGGAAAAGCATACGTTTTTGTTGTCGTGCAACAGTAAAAATTAACTGTTTTCTAAGCACAAAAAATAACATAATAAATAATAGCTAACGAATAAAGAAAAAACATACTCATCTATTGTTTGTCTCTCTGCTAGCTATTTTGTCCGTCACATTTCTATAAATCGCGGTTACGTCAATGATCGTCTTCATTAAAAGGGACGACTATCAATGGAAGAGTCATTGCTCGTCTCCAGTTTAAGATTTTTTTTAACTGAAAGTAAGGAGCGACATTAAAACTTAAAACGAACAGAAATTACTCCGTATATGAAATGGATTGTCTTCTCCGCAATCCCTCGCTCTTTACGCTAAAGCTTTTAATTGTTTCAAAAAGCAGAATTGTGGCAAAGAGTCAAACTTTAGCGTAAAGAGCGAGGGATTGCGGAGGGGACAATCCATTTCATACACGGAGTAATTTCTGTTCGTTTTAAGTTTTAATGTCGCTCCTTACTTTCAGTTAAAAAAAACTAGTTTTTTTTATGTAATTTCTGAACGTTTTTGAATTAATGCATGTTTGATTTTGACGGTCCACACGTAAATTATTAAAATGAAATTTGCATATTAATTCCTTTTTTGGCTAAATGGCTTTCTCTTAGTTTTGATCAGACGATTTTGAGAAATAAGGGATGGGGAAGGAGGCCTAGTTGCCATGCAATTTTTCGGTTACATAAAAAGGCAACTATTAATTTTAATTTTTAACGAATTTTTTTTATTAGCAAAAAATATACGTAACTTTAGAATTAACTTACGTAACAAACTTTTATATTCTTTAATTTTTATTATGTATATGAGGGGGTTTGTACCCTCATTAATACCTCGTTCTTTACACTAAATCGTAAGTTTTGTCCCAATTCTTTAAGAATGACCCCTGAATCAGAAAGGCCGTAGAATAAATAGTTGAAATTACTAAAAATATTATAGCATAAAGAGCGAGATATTTATCTCCTCCTAAATACCTCGTTCTTTATGCTAAAGTATTTGTAGAGCCCCTCATATGCGTAATAATGTCTGTTCGTTTTAAGTTTCAATGCTACTCTTTTCTTTCAATTGAAAAACACTTTTCCATGTTTATTTTTTCATTGTTTTTTTTTATAGTAATTTTAGAAAATCCTGCGCCCTGTTCATTGAATTTCACTTCCCCCACGACATATTTCTCCAAGGAAAGATCCTCCTACATAGCCCCCTCCCCTCAACCCCACCCCCAGAACCAAAAAAAAATCCCCTGAAAACGACTGTACACTTCCCAATAACCATTATTATATGTAAACACTGGTCGAAGTTTGTAACTTGCAGCCCCTCCCCCAGGGACTGTGGGGGAGTAAGTCATTCCCAAAGACATAGTTATTAAGGTTTTTGAATATGTGGAACAAAATGGCTATCTCAAAATTTTGATCTTTCGACTTTGGAGAAAAAATGAGCGTGGGAGGGGGCCTAGGTGCCCTCCAATTTTTCGGTCACTTTAAATGGGCACTAGAACTTTTCATTTCCGTTAGAATGAGCCCTCTTGCGACATTCTAGGACCACTTGGTCGATACGATGACCCCTGGGGAAAAGAAAAACAAAAACAAACACGCACCCGTGATTTGTCTTCTGGCAAAAAAATACGAAATTCCACATTTTTGTAGATAGGAGCTTGAAAATTTTGCTATAGGGTTCTCTGATACGCCGAATGCGATGGTGTGATTTTTGTTAAGATTCTGTGACTTTTAGGGGGTGTTTTTCCCTATTTTCTAAAATAAGGTAAATTTTTTCAGGCTCGTAAATTTTGATGACAAAGACTAAATTTGATGAAACTTATATATTTAAAATCAGCAACAAAATCTGATTCTTTTGATGTATATTTTAGCATCAAAATTCCATTTTTTAGAGTTTCGTTTACTATTGAGCCGGGTCGCTCCTTACTACAGTTCGTTACCACGAACTGTTTGATAGTTTCTTCTAGCTATCTAGGTGTTTATACCATACACCCTTTCTTTATCTGGAAAGTAGTATAACTAGAATCGAAGGTAGGGAGAATTGCCCCAGAATGATGTAAACAAACCACCAAGTTCCAGTAAAAGAGGAAAATTTTCAGTAAAGAGGAAGACACCAATTTTTGAAGCTCAAAACTTCAGAGGTAGCTTTAAATCTTGGTTATACCAGTGGTCAACTTCTTATAAGGAGGTTATTCTCGATGAAGAAGTTGTGTTTCGTTTTAAGGTCAAAACGAAATATTGTTTACAAATAACAAATATGACTGCAAATATGTGTATATTTGTAAAATATTTCTTCATTTAACTCAGGAATGTATCCATAATTTTTTTTAAACAGGCAAACATTATTAAGAAAATTTGGGTGGGGAGGGGTTAATAAAAGTAAATCATATTAGGTAATTGACTAAGAAGTAATTAGAAGCTCAAGAAAATTAGTCCAACAAAAAGTAGTTCAAGTGAGTGAAAGAATTGTTTACTTAATATTTTGTGATGGGTTGTAAATAAAATGATGATGATATGGGAACACCAAGACACAGAACTCTAGCGAGTTAAATTTTAAGAAATTTCTGTGCCATTCAACGTCTCGTGGAAATTAAGGGGCAACGCTATTCTCAAATACCAAGGTGATACATACACTGGCTACCTTAGGAGGGTAGTTTCCACTCCTGGCAAAAACAATTATGTCCCATGATCAACTGGCAGATAATTGTTTTGAAAGCGCTTCGGAAATGAAACAAAAAATATTTTTCGATCCAATCTTTATTGAAGGTGACGGAAGTTAAAAAACTTAATCTAGCTTTTATTTCAATGGAAAGTAATGTATTCATCTGTTAAAGCAGACTCTTAATTTTTCAATATACATTTAGTTAACCTCTGAAATTTATTTGCAAGCTATCGAGTGGCGGAAAATTTCCCAAGTGACTTGTCGGCTTCTGTCAAAGACTTTATAGCAGCACTAAGTAATATTACCATAAAAGTTGTAATATCATTTGAGTATTTCATACCATTCGTGGGAAAATGTCAACCTAAGGTAACCGTGATTTAGGCCATGAATATTTTGGGAAGATGGGTCATCCTAGTGTGGGACCTTCCGCCGGTACAAAAGCTGATGAATAGATTTCGTTTATTTTCAAAATGTACACAGGCCAACCGGATGAGATGGCAGATTAAGTGAAATAAAGTATATTCAAAACTAGTGTGATAAAATAACTTAAATATAGTTCTTCATGAGAGATTTAATGAAATTGGGATGTTTCAAATTACTTTAAAATGTACTTTTTTTTTAATTTTCAAAGTGACTTGTCACCTTCTATCAAATACTTGAAAAGTTCTAGTGTATTTTTCAAGTAACCAAAAATTTGGAGGACAACTTTCGCTTCCCCCACCCACCGACGCTCATTTTTTCCCAAAATCATTGGATCAAAATTTTGAGATAGCCATTTTGTTCAGCATAGTCCTTATTCCTGGATTGATTGGGAAAGTGATTGGAAATTAGAGTCTTTTTCACATTAAATTATCCTAAAGAGAATTCTTCAGGCCAAATCGTCCGCAAGAAATTTTATGGTGGGGGCATTATCATCAAGGATGGTATTGTCTGGAGGGAATTTTACAAAGGAATTACCCGGAGAACATTTTGTGGGGGGAGGGATGGATTTTACATAGTAGAAACCTTCCACTTAAGAGTGTTCCGTGAGGGGGAATTTTTCATGAGGAGCAGACAGGATTAACAGGCATTATTTGAAAAACGACCAGAAATTAAAAAAAAGAAAAAGTTTTTAAAACTGAAAGTAACAGAGCAACATTAAAAGTAAAAACGATAAAAAATTAATCTATATATGATGGGGTATCCCCTTCATCAATATATCCCTCAGTACACCAAAGTTTGACTTTTTGTCCCACATCCTTAAGAACGACTACTGAAGCACAAAGGCCGTTTAATTAGAATAAAAAGCTTTTTCAAAAGTTCTAAAAAAAACTTTAGCACGAAGAGCAAGGTAATGAGGAGGGGGAAACCCTCTTCATATATGGAATAATTTCTTCTCGTTTTATGTTTTAGCAGTACTCCTTACTTTCAGTTAAAAAACTTATTTTTTTTTGCTACATCAAAAGAATCGTCAGAAGACAGATCAAGGATGCGTGTTTTTTTTTTTTTTTTTTTCAGGGGTGATCTTATCGACCCAGTGGTCCTAGAATAATGCAAGAGGGCTCATTCTCACCGAAATGAAAAGTTCTAGTGCCCTTTTTAAGTGACCAAAACAATTGCCCGCTAAAAACGCTCCGCTCTTTACGCTAAAGTTTCTTACTGTTTTAAAAAGTAGAGTTGAGAGAAAGAGTCAAACTTTCAAACAGTTCGTGGTAACGAACTGTAGTAAGGAGCGACCCGGCTCAATAGTAAACGAAACTCTAAAAAACGGAATTTCGATACTAAAAGATATATAAAAAGAATCGGATTTTTATGCTGATTTTAAATATATAAATTTCATCAAATTTAGTCTTTGTCATCAAAAGTTACGAGCCTGAGAAAATTTGCCTTATTTTGGAAAATAGGGGGTAACACCCCCTAAAAGTCATAGGATCTTAACGAAAATTACACCATCGCATTCAGCGTATCAGAAAACCCTATAGAAAAGATTCCAAGGTCCAATCTACAAAAATGTGGAATTTCGTATTTTTTGCCAGAAGACAAATCACGGGTGCGTGTTTATTTATTTATTTATTTATTTATTTTTTTTCCCCAGGGGTCATCGTATCGACCAAGTGGTCCTAGAGTGTTGCAAGAGGGTTCATTCTAACGGAAATGAAAAGCCATTTTGTTCCGCATAGTCGAAAACCATAATAACTATGTCTTTGGGGATGACTTACCCCCCACAGTCCCTGGGGGAGGGGCTGCAAGTTACAAACTTTGACCAATGTTTACATACAGTAATGGTTACTGGGAAGTGTACCGACGTTATCAGGGGGATTTTTTTTTTTTGGGTGTGGGGTTCAGGGGAGGGGGCTATATGGGAGGATCTTTCCTTGGAGGAGTATTTCATGGGGGAAGAGAAATTCAATGAAAAGGGCACAGGACTTTCTAGCATTACTATAGAAAAAAAACAATGAAAATATAAACATGAAAAAGTTTTTTCAATTGAAAGTAAGGAGAAGCATTAAAACTTAAAACGAACAGAGATTATTACGCATATGAAGGGTTCTAAAAATACTTTAGCATAAAGAGCGAGGTATTTAGGAGGAGATAAATACCTCGCTCTTTATGCTAAAATTTTTTTAAATAATTTCAACTATTTATTCTACGACCTTTCTGATTCAGGGGTCATTCTTAAAGAATTGGGATAAAACGTAACGTAAGTTATGTACGTTTGTTACGTAAGTTAATTCTTAAGTTACGTTTTTTTTACTAATAAAAACGTTCGTTAAAAATTAAAAGATCTAGTTGCCTTTTTGAGTAACCGAAAAATTGGAGGGCAACTAGACCTCCTTCCCCGCCCCTTATTTCTCAAAATTGTCTGATCAAAACTAAGAGAAAGCCATTTAGCCAAAAAAAGAATTAATATGCAAATTTCATTTTAGTAATTTATGTACGGAGAGCCAAAATCAGACATGCATTAATTCAAAAACTTTCAGAAATTAAATAAAAAAAACAAGTTTTTTTAAATGAAAGTAAGGAGCGACATTAAAACTTAAAACGGACAGAAATTACTCCGTATATGAAAGGGGCTTTTCCTCCTCGACACCCCGCTCCTTGCGCTAAAGTTTGATTCTTTCTCGCAACTCTACTTTTTAAAACAATAAAAAACTTTAGCGCAAGGAGCGGGGTGTCGAGGAGGAAAAGCCCCTTTCATATACGGAGTAATTTCTGTTCGTTTTAAGTTTTAATGTCGCTCCTTACTTTCATTTAAAAAAACTTGTTTTTTTTTTATTTAATAGCGTAAAGAGCGAGGCGTTGAGGAGGAAAAGCCCCTTTCATATACGAAGTATTTTCTGTTCGTTTTAAGTTTTAATGTCGCTCCTTACATTGAGTTAAAAAGACTTGTTTTTTTATTATTATTTAATCCACTCAAGAGCGTAAGATCGAGTGGCTGTCACTTCGTGGAGACAAAACTTCATATATCCTTTCACAACAAGATTTTAACAGAGAGTAAAAGTTAACCTAAGGCTAAGAGTTAACCAAAAAACTAAGAAATCGAGTGCTTAAATGTTAATGTTTATTTGGTAGACTACAAGAAAGTGATTTATTTTTATAACTGTCACTGGTTGTAGCAAAGGGTGGTTCCAAAAATCATCACTATCTTTTTGCCCACGCTCACAATGCCCACGATTGGATAAATTTTAGGTTTCAGTCCTTAATTGGGGATGAGACGAGGGGTTGCTCACTCCCCATACACGTGTACACCGGGGAGGCGCTGGGAGGGTGCCATTTCATCCTAGACAGGGTAAAAACTGAAAAAAGAGGAAGGTGCCGGGAGGGTGTCATTTCATCCTAGACAGGGTAAAAACTGACAAAAGTGGAAGGTGCATCATGAAGGTAAGAATGATTCTTTGATTAAAAATAACAGTTTTAGGATTGGTGTTTGGGATTTTACCCTGTCTGGGATGAAATGGCACCCTCCCAGCGCCTCCCGGCACCGGCTCCCGGTGTACACGGGTTTCGGGAGTGAGCAATCCCTCGTCTCATCCCCAATTAAGGACTGAAACCTAAAATTTATCCAATCGTGAGTATTTTGAGTCGTGGCCATTTTGAGCCGTGGGCATTTTTAGTTGTTGGCATTTTGAGTTGTGGGCAATTTGAGTGTTAGCCGTAGCACAATATAAGTATGTATGAACTGATGCGGGGTTAAAGTTACGGTACTGCGAGTACTAGTGACTACGACTACTTGTGAACGGAACTGAGACTAACTGTGGCTGCATCTGTGGCTACTAGCAACTCCAACTACTTTCGAGTGGGACCACTCGTGACTGTGACTGAAACAACTTGAACTTGACTTTGAGCTAAAATTGATTGAAAGAATATTTTATATGCCTTCCTTTCGTAACAAAATCTAACAATATTTTTAATAGAAGGGTAAGAGTAAGCTAAAAAACTGACTATTAGCCTATGTCGGTTTTGACATTTGACGTTTGACTGTGAAGTCAGGTGGGTTAGGTCGTTACTGGAACAGCTAGATGTTGGATACTCACTGATCCCACTATGGGAGCACTTTAAGCCTTATGGCTTTTAAAAAAGCACATAATCACAGTTTACATTTGTTTTTTCTGATTAATCTTATCTGGAAAACTAGCTTGACCATTTGCTAGCACAATTCGAGAGGTGAATATATTAAATAGAACGATCAAAAATTTTAACGGATTTCTTAGAAAACAGTCAAAGCAGAAAATTCAAAAAAGATGGGGAAATATTCGTCAGTTTACTGATTTCATATTCTATAACGGCATGACAATCTTTTTTAGCAGTGTCAGAAAAAGTAATACCTTGAATGCTAGCTCATCCAGTGAGACCGGAAGATGTTGACTAATATCTCAAACGCCTATGAAGTTTTATTTTTTTTAACCTGTGTTATTTAATGTATATTTGACCATTGACAAAGTATTAGTTAGTGTCCTTTTCTGTTACTTTTCTGGAAGGATTAACTTACAAAAATATTACATTGACAACGGAGCACTGTTTTTACATTTGGCATCCCAGTAACTTTGATCCTGCCTAAATCCCTTACTCTTCCAGAAAGAATCCCAAGCTATGACTGGCTAAGATAATATTTTAACGTTTGAAAGTTTCCTAATTAAGTGATGTAGAAATGCACCTACATGCACAACAGTCAAATTCTTTGTCGGCTTGATCAATTTGTACACTAGGTCAGTTTTATGTTCAATACTCTGTGAAAGAAGTAGCCAAACAGGAATAATGGTTTCTACTATGTTCGATCTATTAAACTTGGCCTAGTCAGTTGTCATGACCTATAGTGTTGTTTAGTAAATTCCTCATAACTGCAAGTTCAAGCCTTTTTCTGACTTTTGTTGCTTAATATAGTATTCCCTAACCATAAAGAAGTATATTGAAAAATAATAAATAAATATTCAGGATTTCGAATAATAAAAATTTGTCTTGAAGCCACTGTGCCTAAATCATACGGAAATGTGATCAGCACATTCTCTGTACTCAGACACAATTTCTAGCATACGTCATGTGTTCTGTTTTGAAATATATTTAGATAATTTGACGACTTTGTCCCTGAGGCTGCAGGCGTCTGAAGAAAGTTTGATAGGTTTTTCGGTCTTTCTAATTAAGCTGACTATCTTAAACTTATAACTGACGTTATAAGTTATCGAGTACTGACGTTACTCGAAAGCCGGGCGACAATACAAAAAGTATAAACAAACAAACCCAGAAGAAACGGATGTCATCACAATTCTCACTCTATCTCACACCAAAAAATAAATGCCGAAAAACATTTATTAAAATTATTGTTAATATTTATCCGATAGCTGAAGGGCCGGGAGCTACTCATAAATTAATATTTACTAATTAGCAGAGCTTTGATTTTAGTTTTTAATGTTAATAGCGATAGACTCTGAAATTCATATGTGTTCCAATAATTTGTAATAACACTTTTAGGCAAAATTCTACACCGTTCGGAGACAATGAAAGGCACAGGAAGCTTACTTAAAGAACAACGAGTATTATATGGTCGGACTGAGGGAGGGCCTGGAAAAAATGATTTAAAACAATCTGGTTGCAGATCCTTTAGATAACGGACACGGTAAAAAAATGGCAAAAAACTGATTCATTTTTACGCTATTATAAAGAATGTTTCATAAATAAAAAGTGCCACATAGAGAAAGGTGACAGAAAATAATGAAATCTTAAAACTAAGCAATTCTTTAATTTCTGTTGTACCGAAATATGTCATGGGTACTGGTTAGCTATTTTATTAACGTAGAAAACAGATTTATAAAGTGTTTAATATAAAAGAAATTCTTTCCTCCCTTTTTTTGAATCCACTTTAAGTTCTTCTACTTTAAGACGGGCGCGTGCTTGTTTACGCTTTTTTACAATTCTTTCTATAATCATTAAAAGTTTTCACGTATTTTCCTGTTTTCTATATTTCATTGAGCAGTTCTTGTAACACGCTCGCACGTGTTATTTTCATCACTAGTTTTTTTCATATAAAATGCTTCACTCAACCTCCAAAATTTGCAGGAAGGGTCAAAATTAAGCCAAAACTTAAAAAGAGACCGAGTTTAAAAAAATACAGGATGCTGATTTTCTTTAAACTATTATTTAACTATTATTATTATTATTTAACTATTACTTAAACTATTTGTGAATTAAACTATTATTAATTCACAAAACTTCGGTTCCTTCGGAATGTTTGTGGTATATGTGCAGTCATAAAAAAGGAGGAAAAGACACGCATGATAAAACCCGCTTTTTGTAAGCTCTTAGAATTAATTCTTCGTGTTTTTAGGTGCGATAAAGTATCAACGAAAACAGAAGCCTCAGGTGACGGCAGATACAAAGAGAATCAAGAAATTCGTTACACCGCTAATTCACAGACCTTTTATTATTTCATTAAACCTATTATTGACGAACTGGAGACTTAAAAGGCAGCCTTAAATGTCATTTGACTTTTCCGTAGCCTCTATAGATTGCACTGTAATACAAATTAGTCGTTTAAAGGCTCTTATATGTTTAAAGGCTCTTCTCATGTCTTAAAGAAGACTTGAAGATACACTGGGAAAACGTATTATCTGACTAGGGGTATAGCGAGAAATTAATTTCAAAGAAGATTCAGCTCATTTCAAAGAAGTCCATCTGAGTTAAAGGTTTTTATGGAGCCTTTATTTGTCAATATGGAGGCAGGGGCGTAGTTTCGGGGGACAGTTGCCTCAATAATTTGGAGGATAAAATTATTCCGTAGCCCATTCCCCCTGACTATCCTTATATGAACCCCTCCCCCTCCCCCCCCCCCCCCCGACCTCCAAAAAAAGAATACTGGAGCCACGCCCCTGAAGGGAAGGCAAGGCAGGCATGGAGACAGAGTAAAATGTTTTCCGGAGTTTTACTTGACAGAGGGGAGGGTCTTTCTCCTTATTAATGAATTATGTTGCCAAGGGGGTAATGATATTTTTGGTCTATCCCATCAAAAAATTATAATATCTTTCAGTTTCTCCTTTTTTTACGCCTCTTAATTCCACATTTATCTGAAGGATCTTACATAGGAAGTATGAAAGTTTGGCTTAAGAATGTATGTTTGGATGATTTAGGTAATCCCTTCCTTAAAAGGAATCAATACCTTCAGTAATAAAAGGGAAGGAATATTACGGACGTGTGTTTATTTGTTTGTTTGATTTCCCCAGGTGTTATCATATTCAATCAACAGTCGTGGAAAAATGGAAGAAGGCTCATTCGAAATAAAATTAACAGTTCTACTGCCCTTTTTAAGTATCGAGAATGATTTCGCCACAGATTAAAATTGAAACTCGGACTTCTTCCGTCAAGGATGATCACAGCTTCAATTTTGTTTGTTTAATCCCGCAGGGGGAGATCAAATCAATGGTGCTAGAGTGTTTGGAGACTGGCGTTGGGATACGAATGCTAGGAGACGCATTAGAAAGGAAACTAGTAGATGTAATGACCTTTGTAAGTTGCAAGAAGATTCTGCCACAGCAAAGAACCAAAGACACGGGTCTTTGGCTAATTACTAATTGTTAAAAAAAAAGTATACAGTTTTTTCAAACTCAGAATTTTGACCCTTGCTGCCAATCTGGGAGGTTTAGCGAAGCCTTTTATACAGAATCATCAAAAAATAAGAAGAACTACAGGGAATTCTTTTTGTAAGACAGTGGATTGAATGAATATTTTGGCCCTATGTTCAAGAGCCGTCCTCAGCAAAACATAAATATATAGAAAAAGAAAAACTTGCAAAAACATACGACCAATAAAACTAAAATGAATTAAAAAAACCCAACAAACTAGTGATTCAAATAACACGCGCGAGCACGTATGCAAGAACTGGTCAATGACATATAGAAAACAGGAAAATACACGGAAAATTTTAATAATTAAAGAAACAGTTGTAAAAAACCTAAGCAAGCACACGCCCGACTTGAAGTAGAAGAAATTAAAGTGTATTCAAAACTAAGGAGAGGAAAGAAATTCTTTTATATAAAACACTTTATAAATTTATTTTCTACGTCAGTAGAATAATCAACCGACACCTATGAGAAATTTTGGTGCGACAGTAATTAAAGAATTGCTTTATTTTAAGATTTTCTTATTTTCTGTGTCACCTTTTCTCTATGTGGCACATTTTATTTATGAAATGCTCTTTGTAATAATGCAAAAATGAAACGGTTTTTTGTACCACAAACAATAATTTCAATAATGTCAAAATTGACATAATAGTCATTTTTTCAGCCTGTGTGGGTTTGTATTTGTGTTCGTGTGTATGTGGGTGTGCTCTTTCACTTTTTTTTTTTTACTATATGCCACTCCTATTCTCTATCTCATTCACCCCATCCCCCGTCACCTTCTCTCACACATACAAGTCTAAGGATTAGATCTCCCTCTACTAATCTAGATCATCCTAGCTGTACTAATCTATATCTTACCACCCGAGCTCTACTAATCTATATCATACCATCCCATCTCTACTTTTCTAGATAACTTAAATCGCTTCGTTAATCTAAATACCACTACTACTAGTAGTAGCAGGGAGTATTTTACCCATACCTCCTTATTTTTTTCGAACCCGGTTCTCTGTTTGACATATTTGTTGGTTAGTGTGTAAGTCTCGTTTCTGTAGATCTGGTTTGTATCGTGGAATGAGAAGAGTTGTAGCTGGGTTATTCTTCTTTCGTCTATCGAATTCCAGGTGCGAAAAAATGACCAAAAAGAGAGAAAAGGCCATAGTAGAGTAGTATATTCAGTCTCCGAATTTTTATTGATGGCAAACGAATTTATTACATCATCTGTTTTGGCAGTTCGTTTCTCTATACGTGCATAAACAACAGTGCCTCTAACTTCTCCTCTGACGTTGTGCTTCAAAGTGCAGAACACGTTATGTTGGCTTTAGAGAAAATACTTTCTGCTTCGGATGTTGAAACTGGAAGCGTCGCAAGGATTACGAGCAATACAAAGATGTTTGGGAAAATCTGCTCGTGACAGCTGTTGAGAGCCGAAATAGCCGTCTTCAACTTCTCCGTTGTTATGTTCGACCAGTGGCTCTTCCAGGTTTGGAATTCCATTTTCAAATCAGTACATATGCTACTTAGAAGGTCCTTCTACTCCTTGTACCTTTCCTTCAGATCGTCCTAATTCTCGCTATGAACAATTGTTGGAATTAGTAATGAAAGTTTAACCGCATTAGCAAAATGGGAGCTATATCTTTTATCTTCCCGAAAAATCAAGGAGAATCATATCTATGGCCGGGATGAATGCCACCATCCTGTAGTAGCCTTCTGGATCCAGATTCGGTACTCCGGTTTGGTACACAGAACTTATCCCAGTTTCCACAATGCTTGTAGATAGTTCATGGTTCTGGTATATTTGTTTCATTTTTTCAGAGTCCAAGGCATTCCGGATATCTTGATGGTCTTGCTTGAACGAAGCTAAGAGCCCTGCAGCTGTACACTGGTAATTCATATGATACTGTGACTTGCCATACACCGTACTTACTGTTCATTACAACGAACTGTTTTATTAAACGGTCCTTGTGTTTCAGGAGTCATTCACAAAGAATTGGGACAAAATTCAAACTTTAGCTCAAAGACCAAGGTGTTGAGGAGGGGACAGCCCCCTTCATATACGTAGTAATTTTTTTTCGTTTTAAGTTTTAATGTTGTTTCTTACTTTCACTTGAAAAAAAACTTGTTTTTTATTTAATTTCTGATCATTTTTTAAAAATGCCATGAAATCTGACCCCACCTCCACGGAGAAATCCCCTCCCCATGGAAATATCCTCTAAAAAATTCAATCCCGAAGAAAATTGACCCCGGACAATTACTCTTAACCACTCCACGCGTAAAAATAATTTTGTATAAAAATTCCGCCAAATTGCCGTAGTGTATAATTTCCTATGAAAAGTTCACTCCCTGAAACTTCCCTCCCCACAGAAAGTTCAACCGTGGAAAAAATCCGAGCAGAAAATTTGCCCTCCCCCCCCGAAAATGTATGCGTGCATCCCAATAACAAATACTATGCATAAACAATGGACAAGTTTTATAACTCAAAGACCTTTCCTTTTCGGATGTGGGGGGGGGGCTTGTTATATCCAAAGGCATAGTTATTGGGTCTTTCAGCTATGATGAACAAAATGGCTATCTCAAAATTTTGATTTGACAAAAAAAATTTTGTTCACTTAAAAGGGCACTAGATTTTTAATTTCCGTTCGAATGAGCCCTCTTCAAATATGCTAGGGCCACTACCTTGATGCAATCAACCATGAAAAAACAACAACAAATAAACACGCATCGGTGATCTTTATTTTGGAATTTTTTTTCAAAATTCCACATTTTTGCAGATAGGAGCTTGAAAGATATACAGTCGAATTTTCTGATACGCTGAATCTGTTGGTGTGCTTTTCCTTAAGATCACTTGACTCTTAGGAGGTGTTTCCCCTTTTTTTCGAAAATCTGTAAAGTTTTCTGAGGCTCGTAACTTTTGATAGGTAGAATTAAACTTAATGAAATTTATATATTTGAAATCAACATGAAAAGCCTTTTATTTTAATGTATCTATTGGTATGAAAATTCCGTTTTTTAAGAATTTCGGTTACTATTGAGCCGGGTCACTCCTTACAGTTCGTTAGCACGAACTGTTTGAACCGCAATTTTCTCATATATTTCTTTTGGTTGTTATTACGTATATAAAGGAGTTGTCTCCTCCTCAGTACCTCGCTCTTTACCGCCGAAGTGCTTATGAATTTGTAAAAAACTTACTATTCTAATTAAACGGTACTTGTGTGTCAGGAGTCATTCTTAAATAATTGGAACAAAAAGTCAAAAATTAGAGTAAAGATTGAGGTGGTGAGAAGGGGCTGACCCCCTCATATACGCAATAATTTCTGTTCGTTTTAAGTTTTAATGTTGCTCTTACTTTCAGTTGGAAAAAACGTTTTTTTTTTATTTAATAACAGCTGAAGATTTCCAGAATCTTGGGTTTATTATCACATAAGAATCATAGCTATGAAGCTGTCAAGATAACATTAAATACTAAAATAGGCCGAAAATTAAAATAGTTTTTTTTTATTTATATTGGCCATTATTTAACAAAATTCTAACTTTAGCATAAAGAGCCAAGTACTGACGAAGGAAGAAACTACTTCATATACGTAATATGAGGGGGTTCACATTCTCGTCAATACCTCAGTATTTACGATAGTTCAGAATTTGTTAAAATTCTTTAAGAATGCCCCCTGAATCCAAAAAGCCGTTTCATTAGAATAAATAGCTCTTTACTAAAAATAAAATGAAGAGGGGACAACTCCCCCCTATACCTAATAATTTTGGTTCGTCTTGAGTTTTAATATTGCTTCTTACTTTCAGTTGAAAACATTTGCTTCTTTGAATTTAATTTCTAATTGTTTTTTTAAATAATGCTGGAAAATCCAGCACCCCCATCATGGAAATTCTCTGGAAATTCTCCCCCATGAAAAATTCCTCCATGGAAAGATTCTAACATGTAACTGTCTCTCCCCCCGACCCCCCCACCAGAACAAGTCCTCCTGAAAACGTCTGTATACTTCCCAATAACCAGCTTTATATTTAACAATTGGCAAAGTTCATAGCTTACAGCCCTCCCCCCGGGACTGTAGGTTCTCAAAGACAAAGTCATTAGATTTTTTGACTATATTGAAGAAATGGCTATCTCAAAATTTTGATCTGGGGACTTTGGGAAAACATGAGTGTGGGAGGAGGCGTAGTTGTCCTCCAATGTTTTGGTCACTTTAAAAGAGCACTAGAATTTTTAATTTCCATTCGAATGAGCCCTCTAACAACATTCTGGGACCAGAGGCGTCGATACGATCACCCCTGGGGAAAAAAAACTGCCTAAACACGCATTCGTGATCTTTCTTCTGGCAAAAAATACAAATTGCACATTTTTTCAGATAGGAGCTTGAAACCTCTACAGATGGGTTCTCAGATACACTTAATCTCATGGCGTGATTTTCCTTAAGATCCTATGACTATTAGGGGATGTTTTCCCCCTTGTTAAAAATAAGGCAAATTTTCTGAGGCTCGTATTTTCTGATGGGTAAGATTAAACTTGATGAAAATTATATATTCAAAACCAGCAAAAAAAAAAATCCAATTCTTTTGATGTATCTATTTTTATCTTTTTTTTTTTTTTTTACTGATTCGGTTACTTTTGAGCTGGGGCGCTCCTTACTTACAGTTCGTTACCACGAACTTTTTGAGATGATGTCAGGATTTCAAGCTTCTGTATATTAATATTATAAGAATTAATGGAGTCGTCGTCAGATTACCAGATCTTGGAACATAGTTTCGAGAAAGAAGCTGCCTCCTTCTTCGTATGTTTCATTTTTTCTAGTGGTCCCAGGAGAAACTAATCTGTAAAAGCTTACTGAGACTATTATCAAAACCCAGAACGCCATAATCAGCTGACGATTCAGCCTGAGGAACATACTTTCATTTGAAAAAGACGTTAATTTCTCATCATATTCCCAATCATTTTTGAGATTTCCCCTTCCATTGAAATCTTTTTCTGAAAATCCAAAACACTGAATATAGCCTCAAGATAATTCCCCCGGTACTTCTCCACATGCCAAATTGAGTTGAAAAAGAGATAGTAGGACAAATAAAAAGAAATTCGTGTAGGAATTCTGTCAGATCCCCCAATTTAAGATTTCCCTTGGAATGTTCACTCCCAGAAAATTCTCCCCTCCTGCAGGAAATTTTCCTTGTTAAAAACCTGCCCCACACACAAAATTTGCCCTCCCCCGAAAAAAATGTCAGTATACTTCCCAATAGCATATATTATCTGTAAGCAATGGACAAATTTCATAGCTTAAAGGGCTCTCCCCATGGGCTGTGGGGGGCCATTTTACCCCTAAGGACATAGTTTTGGGATGTTTCAACTAGGTTAGACCCAACAGCTATCTCAAAATTGTGATCAGACAGCTTTGAGGAAGAAGGGGGCGTGGAAAGGGGGCTAGTTACCCTCCAATCTGTTGAGTCACTTAAAAAGAGCACTAAAACTTTGAATTTTTGTTCAAATTCACCCTCTCCCGATCTTCTAGTATATATATATATATATATATATATATATATATATATATATATATATATATTAAGTGCCAAAACCCTATAGGCGGGTGTGTATTCTCCTGATGAGATTGTATGAATGAGTAGGGTTAAGGCCTCATTCAAGTGCTGGTCTATATTAATCACTAATGCAGGAAAAAAGTCTTCCTTTTCTCCTTCTGTCGTTCTTTTTTTTTCTTTTTTTTAATGTGTTTGTGTTGTTGCATTGGTGATTTCTCTTTTCATATATATATATATATATATATATATATATATATATATATATATATATATATATATATATATATATATATATATATATATATATATATATATATATATATATATATATATATATATATATATATATATATATATTATATATATATATATATATATATATATATATATATATATACGAATATATCCACAAACACATAGATGCCAGTAAGAATAGCATAAATATATTTGAATAGTTTCTAGAAGAATTCACTGCTTACATTTAGATTCACAGTGACATTTTACGTCAAAGATAGGGTTTAAGATAGTGTTAGTTGCAATACTGAAGACACTCCTAATTAATTCTTCTTTAAAATTAGCACTTGAGAGCTAATAGGCGCACCATTTCTCACCCAGTGACAGAAACACTCACTGTTGGAGTAAGTTAATCCAGTGATCCAGTTAAGCCAGGTGGGAGCCAGAAGCGATATGAATTTGGGATTTTCTTTACCTAACTCTTCCAGAGCTCTTCGAACAGTTGTATCCTCATAAAAGGCAGGACGAATCTCATCAAGAGAACCATTGACCCTCCATCTATGCTTTCCCTCCACTTCCTGAAGACTTCCAATCATTACTTTTTTATTGTTTCTTTTTTCGGTATAAGCTTCCATATTTCCCATGTAAACGTCAAAACACTGAAGACACTCCTAATTAATTCTTCTTTAAAAATTAGTACTTGTGAGCTAATAGGCGCACCATTTCTCACCCAGTGGCAAAAACACTCACTGTTGGAGTAAGTTAATCCGGTGAGCCAGTTAAGCCATGTGGGAGCCAGAAGCGATATGAATTTTGGATTTTCCTTATTTAACTCTTTCCGAGCTCTTCGAACAATTGTATCCTCATGAAAGGCAGGAAAAATCTCATCAAGAGAATTATTGATCCTCCATCTATGCTTTCCCTCCACTTTCTGAAGATTTTCAATCTTTACTTTTTTATTGTTGCTTTTTTCGGCATAAGCTACTTGCATATTTCCCATGTAAACGTCCCGAAGATTTCCAGTCATTACTTTGTTATTATTTCTTGGTTCGGCATAAGCCACTTGCATATTTCCCATGTAAACGGCCCACTGATACGTGCATTTCCACTGATCACTATACGTGTGTTCGATCTCAATCAGGTCTCCTTCTCTTAGAAACACTTTACCCTGTGAAGTTTTGATACAGTTAGGTTCAGTCGAGTTTGCTGTGTTCATACCTTGGTACCATGTTTTCGTTTCATGCCTAAACAGGTAAACAGAATCTGAAATAAGATCACTGTCTAATGTTGTCAAAAATAAGTCTTGGCAATTAGAATCCGATATTGTGTCGTCATTTTCAAGCTGTTTGCCATTATAAACTAGAAGCATCTCATCCTTGGGTATTCCTAACTGAACCTGCATTTCCTTCTTGACATTTTCAATAATTGCATTGGGCTCTACTTCAACTGTTATTATTTTTCCAGAATAATCTATGAACAGCCTATGTTTGCCAATTTCACCATTTATGGATGACGGAATTTTTTGAGCCTCACTAGCTGATTTAGGTTCAATATTCTTCAACCTTTCATCCATTTTGGATTCTCCATACTTTTTAACGGCCCACGTGATTGCTATTCCAGCACAGGGAATCGCGATGGCTAAAGATTTAATGATCATCATCTTATCACTTTTTGTAAATAACTAATGGAAACCCCTGGAAATCTTCTCATATATTGTGAAAATGACGTCATGTCTGATGCACAGCTATGATGCTTATAACAAGACTGACGTCATACTAATCTGTGGTAATACATTTATAAAACCTGAAACGGATTTATGCACACACGATGACGTCATGTTAACTCATGAATGCAAAAGGAGAAATAAGACTAGTATGCTTGAGAAATATTTCTTCAGTTCTCAAATCGGTCTTTTTAATGGACAGTAATTTACAAAATGAAAAAGTTGTCATAAGAACTTAAAATTTATTGAATTGTGATGATTTATAGAAATTTAGAAACACACACAATTAACATTAAGTTACCTTACACCATGTCTTGTTCAATAAGTATCCATTACTAAACACATGGAGACTCCTCATGTAAAAAAAAACTAAACGCATGGAGACTCCTCATGGAAAAAATTTTCATAAACTTTTGTTTCGGCTTCGGTGGGTCATGTTAATTCTCTGCCCAATTTATACAGTTTGACGAGGCTAAACACATAGGCTTAAACAAAACCCTCTAACGATAGAGGCTTGACAGTTGCTTTATGTTATCAAAATGACGTAAACTATGTCATGCGCTATATTAGACTTTATCTCCATCCACCTACTTTTTTTCGAATTTGTGTCCCCTTGCAAAAAATAATTTCGATTAAGTGCCAATTAAGTTATGTTTACTTATGCATGCTGCTTATTGGGATACATTTTTTGCTCGTTGCTTATCGGGGATTCATTATCCTTTTCAACATTAAAAAATGGGGTTAATTAAAGTCCTCATTGACATAACGGTGATTATTAGCCTTTTTTTTTAACTACTCAGATATTATTTTCTATATAATTTATTCAGGTCTAACAAGAAAAATCTAAATAAAATCGAATAAAAATCGAAAATCGAAAAAATACCTCCACTAGCACAAAGACACTAACAAGAATGACATAAATATATTTGAGTAATTTCTACAAGCATTCATCACTTACATTTATATTTTTCCAATCTTAGGAAAATCGTCCTAAAAAATGTCCGCAAACGCAGGAAGACAGTTTTGTTACACTTCCTATAAATTCCATATTATAAATTAGTACTTGAGAGTTAAAAGAAGCCAGTTAGGAGCCAGAAGTGATCTGAGGTTTGGATTTGAAGCCAGAGCTTTTCAAAAATAGTATCATGAAAGGCAGGACAAATCTCATCCAAGGATTTATTTAAGTAAATAAATTTTCTGTTTTCCCTCACTTCTTGCAAATTTCCGATAATTGCTACCGTATTCTTGCTTGTTTCGACACAAACCACTTGCATACTTCCCGTGTAAACAGCCCACTGAGAAAGAGGATTACAATCAAACGAGCATTACCGAGGAGTTTTTGGGTAATGATCACTCTAATGATAATCATAATGTCAAGATAACTCTCAGATGTTACTACTTCTTTTTTGCAGTAGGGAGGGGGGGGTCTTGTCTCAACTATATTTTTGATATTGTAGCACCTATCTCTCCATCCCGAAACTTCGTACTGGGCTTAACTATTCACCTTCTCGTAGTTAGAGAAGCCTTGGAAGAGAAGAAAAATTTTCCAGATATTTACAAGTTTGTTTAAAAGTCATTCGCTGCTTTGACTACGCCTCCGTCAGCTTCCAGTCCCTCTAATCCATAGACAGCTCTATTTTCCAGGACATACGCCACAGAGCATAAACTTGAGGTGACTCGGGAATCTTGAATCACCGGAATAATTCGGCAAGTTACTACTAAAATTGGAAATATTGCTGAGGTTAACAGTTTAAAAGACTTGGCTGAAGATGATATCAATGAGGCAATTAGTCGAGATTACAAGTCTATTTGGTACTTATCGGTTATATAATAGACACTCTCATTGAGATTTGATATCAATGAGACACCTCATTGATATCAATTTGGCTGAAGTTGATATCAATGAGGCAATTAGTCGAGATTACAAGTCTGTTTGGTACTTATCGGCTATATAATAGACGCTCAGGAAGTGAAGTTCGATTAATGCTAATGAAATGAAACAAAATATGATGAATATATAATAGCTTAGAAGCTTTTTTAATAGCTTTTGGGCTATATATTTGCAAACCAAAGCTAATTGTGTGGTATAAAGAAGTTGCTTGACCAGTTTCTTGTCTCATGCTTGCATCATTCCCGAATGAAATTTTATAGTGTCTATTACATAACTGAAAAGTAGCCTACTATCTGTTTTCTCGACTTTAATCCAGTCCTTAACCGGATCAAACTTGAGTTGAAAGCATATAGATTGCAAAAATCTAATCTTGATGATCGTGTGGAAAAGCTTGAAGTGAAACTAGACGATATGACTCAAGATAATATGCTAGATTGCCTAATGTTTATGGCTTGAAGCAGCATTCTCCTCTGGAATAGAGCCAAATATTTTTGTGAAGTAAATTGATACCCATGATCATATGAGCTAAACTTTCTCCCCTTTCTTAACAGGAATCTTCCACTAACAATTACGGCCGCTGCATCTGGAGTTCATATCTGTTGAATTTTTATATTCGGCTAAAATAAAAAAAAAATTAGAACAAGCTATCTATCTTTGGGAAGTATTTTGACCATTATTTGATAATTCCCATTTCTCAACCAACTGAAATAAATGCGTCAACAGTCCTGTCAATATCAGATGGCGTGTGTGCAGCTGATATCCGGACTCTGATTCTTGCTTTGCCTTTTGGAACAACAGGATAGCTAAATCCAATGACGTAAATTCCGTTATCTAAAAAAAGAAAATAATAATTACACTTGGTTTTGAATTGTTTTCTAGATAAAATTTTAGCGAAAAACTTATTTTATGTAAAAGACACTCACTTACAATTAAATTCACTAACTTATTATGTAGATACTCGCAATAGAGCCTTTAAGATGACAGGTGTAAACAGCCCTCGTCCCTTAATGCAAAACTCAAAGTCATCTCGACTCCTCTCCCCCAAAATTTGAACCCAGTCCCTTAGCTGTGATAAAAAAAACAAAAAATAGGATAGACTCACCAAAAACAACGTCAAAAATTTTTCATCATTTAACTGAGCCTATTGATACTATAATGAGAAATACTTGCTTGGCTTCATGATTTAAGTAGTTTTTCTTGTGACAGAGTACGCGGTTACGTATCTGTTGACTACAAAAAAATCGATTTTTAAAATTTATAGATATAAAAATGGAGTAAGAAAACCTTTTACAATATATAAAGAAAAATTAGATTGTATTCTATTAAAAAATTTTAGCTTCATTACAGCATACGCTAAAGTTCGACTTTTTGTTCTAATTACCTCAGAACAACACATGAAACTCAAGTGCCCTTTAATTAAAATATTAAGCAAAGTTCCGAAAAAATTTAGGGTAAATAGTGTGATATTGAGGAGGGGGCAAAATCCCTTATATGCATAATAATTTCTGTTGATTTTAAGTTTTCCTGTTGGTCCTTACTTTCAGTTGAAAATAACTTGTTTTTTGTTTGATTACTGATCGTTTTTTAATAATACGAGGAAATCTGGCTTTCCCTCCATGGAAAATGCATTCTCTCAGGTAAAAATCCTCCATGCAAAGATCCTCTAGCGTATCCCCCCCAAAAAAGTCTATATTCTTCCCAGTAACCAGTACTACATATAAATACTAGGCAAAGTTCGTAGCTTGCAGCCCTTCCTCTGGGGATAGTGAAGGATCACATCAACCACAAAGATAAAGTTCATAGATCTTTCCACTATGCTGAACAGAAAATTTATCTCAAATCTTGATCGGGTAGCTTCAGGAGAAAAAGGCTAGCTGCCCTCCAACATTTTCGTTCACTGAAAAAGGGTACTAGAACTTCTGATTTCTGATCAAATGAGCCCTCTTTCCCTCCTTTAAGACAACTGGCTCTATACGATCAACCCCAGGGAAAACAAACAAATAAAGAAACACGCCTCTGTGATCTTTCTTCTGGCAAAAAATACAAATTCCAAATTTTTGTATATAGGAAGTTGAAGCTTCTACAGTATGGTTCTCTAATATGCTTAACCTGATGGTTGGATTTTCATTAGGATTACTTGATGTTTTGGAGGTGTTTTCTTTCGTTTTTCCAAAATTGGGCAAGATTTCTCAGGCTCGAAACTTTTGATGGGTAACATTAAACTCAATGACTTTTTAAATATTTTGTATTAGCATTAAAACTTGATTTTTTTGATGTATCTATTGTTATCAAAACTTTGTTTCTTAAAGTTTCGATTAATATTTTGCCGTATCGCTCCTTACGTAGAGTTCGCTACCTCGAACTGTTCGATTGATGATTTTGTTTTACCCGATTTAGGAAATTATTTAAGCCGGATAAAAAACAGATATTAAAAAAAAAATAAATAAAAAAAGACTGCTCAAATATCATCTAAAATTTGTAACAAAACAAAAGTTTTAGGTAGAACAAATTTTTTTATTGAAATAGCAATCATAATGAAACTAGTTTTTTTTAACGACATTGTTTTGCCAAGTAAAGCAGAAAAGTAAATCATAGCTAAAATTTTTAACTTTTGTCTTAAACTTAAGTTTTTAGTCTAATATTTTGCTATTTGCGCAGCTAACTTATAATCCTATTTTTTGAAATACCTTTGTAATTTGGTTAGTTATATTACTAATTAAATTAAAAAAAAGTTTTTTCAACTGAAACTAAGGAGAAATTTTAAAACTTAAAACGAACAATACCTATTACGCATATGAAGGAGGTTACTCTTCCACAACATCTTGCTCTTAATGCTAAAGTTCTTAGTACTTTTAAAAAAGCTTCTTATTGTTCTAATTAAACAAACCTAGGGTTCTAGGAGTCGTTCCCAATGAATCGGGACAGAATTCAAACTTCAGCGTAAAGAGCGAGGTGTTGTGGAGGAGTAAATTCCCTTCATATACCTAATAGTTTCTGTTCATTATAAACTTTAAAGTTGCTCTTTACTTTCAGTTGAAAAATTTTTTTTATTTAATTTCTGATCGTTTTTTAAACAATGCCAAGCAATCTGGCTTCTCCTCCAAGAAAAAATCCTTCCTGAGAAAGCAAGACACCAGAAGATTTTCGTATAGGAATTCTGGCAAAGTCCCTCATTGTAAAATACTCCCTGAGAAATTAATCCCCTGGAAACTTCCCTCCTCCTGGAAAATTATTCCCGTGGAAAATCCCACAGGCAGAAAATTTCCCCCCCTCCAAAAACTGTATGCATACTTCCCAAAAACAAGTAATATACGTAAACAATGGGCAAATTTTTTAACTTAAAGAGCTTTCCCCAGGGGCTGGGGGGAGTCATTGTATTTCCAAAGGCATAGTTATTCGGCCTTTCAATCTATGTTGAGTAAAAGGGCTGTCAACGCACTAGATGAGCGTGTTCAGATCCTTAGACGATCTCTAAATAGTGAGATAAACAAGGTAAATGATTTTAAAGTAAGAAAATAATATTTCACCGGACTTTCATGGATGCATTAACTTTGAACGCTCTGGCCTGTCTATGGCTTTAACAGAACTGTAGGGAGAATTAAAGTTGACATTACTGGATTTAAGGATCCAAAGTTACTCATGGTATATTTTCATGCTTCCAAACTACACTACTCTAGTGAACAGATCATCTTTTAAAAACGTTAAGTATTTTACCATTAAAAATAGAAATTACAGAATAATACTTGTATATATTATGCAATAATTAAATTATAATATATAGCAACTAAAGCTCATTGTTTTTGAAGCCATGCATGGTATCCTTATTACTTTTCAGTTTTATAAACAAGAGTAAATCTTTATTTTAAAAAAGAATAAAAAGAATTGTGCCATTGAATTTTTTTTTTAGACATTGGTATCCTCTTCTTCATTCAGTTAAGCTCATAAAGTTCATCGCTCAGAGGAGGGAATGCCACCACTTCCTAACCAACCGGGTTGTAGACCTGTGGAACTCCTGAGCGATCATACTGTATCCAGTAAGACCGTCGAAGAATTCAAAAACTTGACAAGGAGTGGAGCAATAAGGAATGGAGGCTACAAAGGGACACCTTGGAGTCCCAGACCAGAGCATAAACCCTAGTCAATCAAACCAACTTAATATTCAAAACAAAGGTATTTAAGGTATATAAGTTCTCAATTAGATGTTAAATACCGTTAATGTGATCAAACAAATTCAAACTAAGTTATTCCTACATAATCACTGGAATTTGGCAAAGAAAACGTTAAATACGTTTTCATATTTTATGAATGCAAAATATGTAAAATCATAAATTTATGATAGAGCTTAAGCATATTCTAAAATTATTGTTTATTGTTTTGTTTGTTACCTTAGTGTTTTTATCTTCTTCTCCAATCTTTCTATTTTTCGTTTCGTTCTTTTGTTTATTCGTTTACTTTTGGGGGCGTATTATTTAGGACCAATGCCGTAATATATTGTATTAAATAAATAAAAAAACTAATTTATTCATTCATCACAATCACTCTTCTTCTCAAGGATGTCTCCCAAGGGTGTATCTAGGGCAGAATTTTGGGCGGCCCAATGTGGACAGGGGTGCCAATGATTGACAAAATTGACACATCTATTTAAAAAAGGAGTAAAAATTACACGGAATGTGGGTGCCTGGAAAAGTCTTAGGGGATAGGGACAGGATTCTCCTTGGTTCCACCATCCCCACTATTTTAAGATTTTATTAGTCTCGTAAATTTTGATGGACAGTTTTAAGCTTGCGAATTTTAAATATTTGAAAAAGAAATTCTTTGAAAAAAATTTGATAAATTGAAATATTCGTTGGGAAGAGCATCTGTCCCATCCCCTTCAGACCCCAGTTATTAAATTTATCAACTTATTTATCAAATAAATCTATTTATCAAAAACTTCAATTCTTCAAAAGCTTGATCTTGAACATGGAGAGTAATTTCTCTTGATGAAAGTACATAGGACAGGGAAGATAAAATCTGGATGTTTGAATTGGTTAAATAGAAACTTAGACAAACTTTTCAAATTAGAAATTATTATAAATTATGACATTAGAAAGATAGGCAAAATAACGAAACTCAAATTCAAATTAGAAAAATTAGAATAAAAACTTAGAAAATTATTTTAAAACTGGTAAATAACTTTTAAACTAGAAGTAACTTTTAAACTAGAAAATAACTTTTAAAATTAGAGAAATTAGAAAGAATATATTTCAAAAAATTAGGAAAAACTGTGAATTAAATCTTTAATGAGAATGACCCTCATTATGTACTTTTGGTAGCAGTGGACGTCAAATTAAAAGAAAAGAACCTGGATGAAAAATTAGCAGAAAATAATCTATAACCTAAAAAACAATTAAGATAGACTAAAAAAATAAGCTAAGAAAGGATAACAAGATCTGTTGCGTTGCATATAAGGGGTTTGCGAAACAAAATATTTGAAACGTAATTGTCAGGTGATCTGGAATTATTTGTTCGTTTCGTGCGTCAGGGACCATACACAGCCCAATAGAAAAGGCTTTCTTAAAAGTAAAGAAAAAGGGAACCTTTTTTTCGATAACTGAAATGAGAATGAATGAATGGTAAATTTAAAAAAACTTAGATATAATGAAAAAAAGAAATCACCAGTGCAACAGCACAAACACAGAAATAAACGCAAACCATAAAACCAAACATAAAAAAACTAATAATAATAATAATAACAATAAATACTAAAAAAAAACAAAAAAACTATATATATATATGTATATATATATATATATATATATATATATATATATATATATATATATATATATATATATATATATATATATATATACACTAGCTGTTGGGGTGGCGCTTCGCGCCACCCCAACACCTAGTTGGTGGGGCGCTTCGCACCCCCCAAGCCCCCCGCGCGCGTAAGTCGTTACGCGCCATATTAGTTACGCGCCATTGTAGTTGTGTCCCTGTGTCCCACCTGTGAATAGATATATATATATATATATATATATATATATATATATATATATATATATATATATATATATATATATATATATATATATATATATATATATATATATATATATATATATCTATATATATAAAAATAAGTTGTCTGTGTGTGGATCTGTGGATCAGGTGACGTCATGTTTGTTCGCATATGACGTCTGAATTATTTCACACTAATACAAAAAAAGAAAAAAACTAAAAAAGGTAAAAACTACAAAAAAACTAAAAAGAAAAAAAAACTAAAAAAACTAAAAAACTAAAAAAAACTAAAAAAAGGTAAAAATCTAATAACTAAAAAAAAACTGAAAAAAATAAAAAAAGGCAAAAACTACAAAAAAAAATAAAAACTAATAAAAAAACTAAAAAAGCTAAAAAACTAAAAAAACTAAAAAAAAACTAAAAAAAGGTAAAAAACTAAAAAAAACTAAAAACTAAAAAAGAAAAAAACTAAAAAAAAGGAAAAAACTGAAAAATAAAAGAGAAAAAGAAAACTAAAAAAATATGAATAAATATATATAAAAATAAGTTGTTTGTGGGTTATGTCTGTCTGTCTGTCTGTCGAGTGACGTCGTGTTTGCCCGCATATGACGTCTGAATTATTTCACACTAATACAAAAGAAGAAAAAAAACTAAAAAAGGTAAAAACTACAAAAAAAACTAAAAAGAAAAAAAACTAAAAAAGCTAAAAAACTAAAAAAAACTAAAAAAAGGTAAAAAACTAAAAACTAAAAAAACTGAAAAAACTAAAAAAAGGCAAAAACTAAAAGCAACTAAAAACTAATAAAAAAACTAAAAAAGCTAAAAAACTAAAAAAACTAAAAAAACTAAAAAAAGGTAAAAAACAAAAAAAAACTAAAAACTAAAAAAGAAAAAACTAAAAAAAAGGAAAAAACTGAAAAATAAGAGAAAAAGAAAACTAAAAAAATATTAATAAATATAAAAAATATAAATATAAATATAATATAAATTAGCAATCAACAAAGCACCGAGACACAAATGACGACCGGGACACAGGGAGTATAAATGACGACCAGGACATAAGTAAAAAAAAAAAACTAAAAAAACTAAAAAAATGGTAAAAACTACAAAAAAACTAAAAACTAATAAAAAAACTAAAAAATCTAAAAATCTAAATAAACTAAAAAAGAAAAAAAAGAAAAAAGGAAAAAAATAAAGGAGAAAAACAAAACTAAAAAACGAATGTATATACAGACCGGGACACCGGGATACAAATGACGACCGGGACACAGGGAATATAAATGACGACCGGGACACAGGGACACAACTACAATGGGGACGCCGGGGGGCACAGGGGGATATAAATGACGACCGGGACACCGGGACACAAGGAATATAAATGACGCCCGGGACACTCAAAGAGAAATCACAGACTGGAACACCGGGACACAAATGACGACCGGGACACAGGGAATATAAATGACGACCGGGACACAGGGACATAACTACAAAGGGGACGCCGGGGTGCACAGGGGGATATATAAATGACGATGGCGACTCAGGGAATGGTCGATTAGCAATCACCATCAACAAAGCTCAAGGGCAATCATTAGAATCATGAGGTATAGATCTGAATACGGATTGTTTTCCCATGGACCATTATATGTTGCATGTTCAAGAGTCGGTAAACCTGACAATCTATTTATATGCACAGACAATGGGACAGCAAAGAATGTTGTATATTCGCAAGTTTTACGTAGTTAAAAACATATATATATATATATATATATATATATATATATATATATATCTATCTATATTCACAGGTGGGACATAGGGACACAACTACAATGGCGCGTAACTAATATGGCGCGTAACGACTTACGCGCGCGGGGGGGCTTGGGGGGGGGGCGCGAAGCGCCCCCACCAACTAGGTGTTGGGGTGGCGCGAAGCGCCACCCCAACAGCTAGTATATATATATATATATATATATATATATATATATATATATATGTATATATATATATATAAATATTTGTATATATATATATATATATATGTTTTTAACTACATAAAACATGCGAATATACAACATTCTTCGCTGTCCCATTGTCTCTGCATATAAATAGATTGTCAGGTTTACTGACTCTTGAACATGCAACATATAATTGTCCATGGGAAAAACAATCCGTATTCAGATCTATACCTCATTATTCTAATGATGTGTCCCTGTGTCCCGGTCGTCATTTATATTCCCTGTGTCCCGGTCGTCATTTGTGTCCCGGTGTCCCGGTATGTAATTTCATCAGTTGACAAACATGACGTCAGTCGACAAACAACTTCATGACGCATACAGCTCAATCCTTAAAATGACGTCAGTCGACAAACATGACGTCAGTCGACACACAAACATGACTTCACTCGACAAACACACACACCGACAACTTATTTATATATATATAAATATATATATATATATATATATATATATATATATATATATATATATATATATATATATATATATATATATATATATATATATATATATATATATATATATATATATATATATATATATATATACTAGCTGTTGGGGTGGCGCTTCGCGCCACCCCCCCCCCCCCCCAAGCCCCCCAGCGCGCGTAATTCGTTACGCGCCATATTAGTTACGCGCCATTGTAGTTGTGTCCCTATGTCCCACCTGTGAATATAGATATATATATATATATATATATATATATATATATATATATATATATATATATATATATATATATATGTTTTTAACTACGTAAAACTTGCGAATATACGACATTCTTTGCTGTCCCATTGTCTGTGCATATAAATAGATTGTCAGGTTTACCGACTCTTGAAAAGGCAACATATAATGGTCCATGGGAAAACAATCCGTATTCAGATCTATACCTCATGATTCTAATGATTGCCCTTGAGCTTTGTTGGTGGTGATTGCTAATTGACCATTCTTAGGTTAACAATTGAGAAGTGCCTTAGTTGAAAAACATCTTTGGTCCTCAGTTTTTATAGATTAAGAGCAAGCGTTCGATTCTGGTGACAGATCAGCCTTAGCAAAGGTCTTATCCTTATATGGGATACCAGACAAATACATTAAAGTGATTACTGTTATGCAAGAGAATAATATGGCCGCGGTTAACGTATGAAATGAGTTAAGAAGCTGGTTTTGTATTATATCAGGAGCTGAGCAGGGTTTTGTTCTATCTTTGATGGACTTAGTCTTAAGGAGCAGAGGAAAGGCACTGGGAGACCACCTAATTAAACGGAGATGGAAAATCTCTCTGGATTTTAATTATTCTGATGATTTAAGCCTCCTAGATGAAAGTGTGAGCAAGTTAAACGAACTTTTTGAGCTTTTGCGAGTTCAGGGTGCTAGAGTGGGTTTGAAAATTAATGTTAAGTAGACTAAGTCACTAAGGCTAGGAATAAGTGAAAATGAGAAGGTAACATTGGGTAACGAAAAGATTGATAAGGTGGACACCTTCAGTTACCTTTGTAGTATTATCAGTAAAGACGGTGGGAGCAGTAAAGATGTTAAAATTAGAATAGCCAAGGCTCAAGGTGTTTTTCACAGAATAGGAAGAATAGGAAGATGTATCTGCCAACCAATATTAGAATATTGAAGGTACAGTGATGACAGTGGTCAAATATTTTTCTGAAGCATGGGCGGTCCGAAAACCAGATGCTGATTTACTAGATTTTTTCCAGAGAAATTGACTACGGAATGTTCTGGGTATCCGGCTGACTGACCTTATTTCAGAAAATAGGCTGTACGAAAAGTGTGGTTCAATCCCTCTTTCTAGGACTGTGATGAAAGAAAGGTTGAGATGGCTAGGGTCCGTTCTGCGAATGAAAAATTACAGATTGCCGAAGATTGTCCTTTTCAGCCAACAGTCTAGGGCTAAACGGAAGCAGGTCGTCATCATCTGGGATCGGAAGATGTTACAAAGAAAGATTTAAAGGAAATGGAAACTTCCTGGAAGGGTGTAAGGAAGGGAGTTTTTGAATAGGTTGGGAAGGAGGGGGATCGTGCGTATCTTTTTCGGCCGTAGTTTAATTTAAATACTTAAATGTTTATCTCAGAAACTAAAATATTCTACTTATGAATTTCCAAACAAGAAAGTCAGAAATGACTGAGATTGCTTCAGCGTTTATTGGTGAAAAGTAGACACAATGTTCCCATAGCATTTACATGCTGGGTGTATATGTAGCATATGCAAGATGAAAACTTTTCAAAAAACTCCAAAATAAGACTAGTTAAGCACTTTTATTTTATTTACCCTTTGGGTTATGAGACTCGTCAAATTTTGGAATCCCTGCAGTTGCAAACAAGAGACATCTAAGGAGGGACAACAAATCGCTGCGAATAAATAGTGCATTTAGCAAAGATGCATGTATTTTGTATTTCAAATATAAAAAAAGTTATTTAAATACGCCTGAGATTTCAAGTGTACAGAATGAAATGTACTTATTTATAAATAAATGACATTAGTTGAATACGGATTTCAAATACATGCATTTCAGCACTTGAACAAGACCGTCCACTCTTACGACTTGTTCGTTGTTCGTGAATCTGTCGCTAATTTTAGACCGTTATAGAATAGAGGTAGAAAAACCTGTGATGTTTATTGCTAGTTAAAAAGTCACCAAAATCATCATTTTTGCTATTTGATTATAATATGCTTCCATTGACATCAAATTTCAGTCTATGTAATTTTATTTCAGGCCATTTAGACCCCATAAATTGAACAAACTATATTTCTGTGAATTGATACCACATAGCCTATCGTCTTTCATCCCCGAGGCGTGAATTGATCCATCATCAGCTCTAATTCGTTACATCCCGAAGCTTTAGGGAAAATTCAGTTTTCGTAGAAGTTTTTCATTGATTACTTTAAAAAACTTTTCCACAAAACAAGTTTTTCAAAAAATTTAAAGAGCTCAATTAAGCCAAAAAAGAGCAGAAATAAAGATAAATAATCTTCCAATCGTAAAATATAACAAATCACTATCAATAAATAAATGAAAACATTATTTACAATAAATAGCCGAGTAAAACTCAAAAAGAGTAAGAAATTAACAAGAGCAGGGCTGAAAACCCCTATGCCTTCTCAAGACCAGAACATAATTTGCGCTTTACTGAAAATTAAACAAAACCAAATGACTGAGGATTGTCATTTTCATTTATATATACTGATACAAATAGTATTTTATATTTATTAAAGTAAAAAAGTGAACACATTCAAAACATATTTTGTTTTCAGTAAAGTGGAATCATGTTCTGGTCTTGAGAAATTGAAATAAATAATTTCAATGATATTTTGATTTTACTGTAGATGTAGAATTAAAAGCACACACATAGTGCCTTCTAGCTAGTTCAGAATCCCCCACAACTTACCCTCAAAGGTCTCATTTAAAAATATAAGATGTTTTTTTTTATATATTGCTTGTTATCTTTTTGAAACTCCACATGCTCATAACTTCTTTAAATTAGTTCAACATCCACCAAAACACTCCCTAAAAGCTTCACCTTAATGCTCCTAGCTTGCGCAGTAGCAATATTTGTAGCAGAATAAGTACCAGTGTGCATATAGCCTCTTTTTTCTACAACTTTCCCTTCAGCACACGCTGAAAGTTTCAGCTTAATACCATCAACCGTTCTTAAAGCATGTTTGATACTTCCACTTGACAACCTGCGTGGGCATAGTGTCTTTCGATTTAGCGCCATATATTTTCTTTATATCGCAAATTTTCGCTTTAACACCCTAGGTTTTAATAGCAACAGTAGTAGTAGTAGTAGCAGCAGTAGAAATAATACTAGAAGCCTACACCTTAGCGGCAATAGTAGCAATAGAAGTAGTAACAATAGTAACAGCAGCAGCAGCGTGAGTAGAAGCAGTGACTTTAAGATGCAAATATTTTCTTTCGGTTAGTTCAACATCCCTCACAACAAGCCCTATTAGTTTCAACTTCTCTTACACCCCTATTGCTGCTACACCCTATTGACAACCTGCATACAGACGGTGTGTTTTGTTTCAGTTTACCATGCCCCAAAAAATTCCTTGAAAATTTCACCTTCATACCTTTAGGCATAGTTGTAATAGAAGTCAAAGTAGTGGTATTGATATTATTAGTAATAGTGTTAATAGTAAAAGAGGTAGTACTAGTAGCAGCAGAAATATTACCATACTGCCTAACGGTCAGTAGAACATCCGTCTCGTCAAGTCCTGGAAGTTTCAGCTTAATACAATTAGCCATTGCTATGACATTGCTGATATTTCCTTTTGATAACCTGTATATTCATATGCTTCTTGAGATTTTCATCTCAGTGCTCTTAGCCTTACTAGTAGTTATAATAGAAGTAGTAGTAGTAAATTTTAGCAGTAACAGTAGTATTAGCAATAATGTGCTCATATTGCCTTTTGGTTAGGTGATCTTCTCCTTGTAGCATTCTCTGAAAGCTCCAACATAATACCCAAATTTATTCATAAGGTACGCTTTTTTGATAATGTTGATGTATATAACGTCTTTTGATTTAGTTTAAATTTCCCTTAAATATTGTAAATGGAGTAGGGTAGTAGTAGTATTGGTAGTATTTGTAGTATTATTGGAAAATATTGTCAATCCTAATATTTTACTACAATTGCTATGCAGGCAAATATTGCCTTTTAGATCATCTCGCTTATCATTTCCTGAATTTTCCCAAATGATATACTCAGTTATTCCTGAGTAACGGTCTTTTGACAATCCGTATACACATAATATCTTTTGATTTAGGTCAAGACTCCCCTCGATAATTTCTGAAAGGCTCACCTGAATACCCTTCGTGTTCTTGGAAAGTGAAGTCCAAACAAACATGCCTTTCTCAATAACATACACTATATGTAAACAATAAACGAATTGCCTAACTTACAGCCCTTACTCCGAGAACTGTGGGGAGGTTGACATTCCCTAACACATAATTACTGGATCTTTCAAAAATGCTGAACAAATAAACTCTCTTAAAATTTTGATCGTATTTGGTTTTGGGAATGATAGGCTTTAGGGAGGGGGGTTAATTGCCCTCCATTCACTTTTCACTCTTAAAATGGGCACTAGAACATTTAAGTTCCATTCAAATGAGATCTATCTGATCCAAAGTTTAGCTTTCACCTGTTCCATGAGGACCAGATATGCCCTGGGTTATAACTTACAACCCTTACTCCTGGGTTCAGGGGGGTTGTATCCACCTTATGGACATTATTATATGACTTTTGGACTATAAGGAACAGAGTGGCTATCTCACAATTTCAAACTAATACATTTGGGGGAAAAGGGAGGTTAGGGAGTGGAGGAGTTAGTTCCTTTCCATCACTATTGACTCATAAAAGTGAATTAGAACAATATATTTCCTATTAAATGAGCCTCTTCTAAAGTTCACAAGGTCACCCCTTCCATAAAAACCTTATATACGCCTGGGGCATAACTTACAACCCATACACCCGGACTCTGGGGGATATTATCAACCAGAAGGTCCTGTTATATGATCTCATGACTATTTTTGAGCAAATGAGTATCTTAAGATTTAGGGAAAATGTGACTTTGAAGGGGAGGCTACCCTCCGATCACTTTTACTTAAAATAGGCACTAAAGCTTCTGATTACCAATATAATGACCTCCCCCCATTATAATGTTTATGCAACCATTCTTTTTATAAAACCTTCATAAGCCCTTAGGGCATAGCTTACAACCCTTGTGCTGAGGGCTGTCCTGGGGGTTGTCCGATAAGAACCGGACCTTCAAAGTACGGTGAATGAAACGGCTATCTCAAAATTTTGATTTGATGTGTTTGGAGAAATGATGGTCTTGCGGGGAGGGGTGGGCTTCTTGCCATTCAACCACTTTAAACTATTACAAGGGCACTAGCCCTTTAAATTTTCAATCGAATGAGCCCTTTTCGAAGTTTCTATGACAAAAATGGCCCTCTAACAATTCATATGGATGCATTTGGAGAAAACACGTCGTGTGGAGGGGGGCTGGTTTTCTACCTTCCGATTACTTTGAGTAATTGGATTATTGAGTAAGTATTCAATAGGGTGCTAGAACTTCTGGTCTCCAATCCAATGAGCCGTCTCCGAAGTTTTTAAGACCAATCTTTCCATTAATAAAAAAAATTCAACTGAAAGTAAGGAGCGATATTAAAACTTCAAACGAACAGAAATTACTCCGTATATAATAGGGACTGTGCCCTGCTCTTTGCACTAAAAGTTTGAATATTTCTCTCAATTCTACATTTGAAAACAAGAAAAAACTTTAGCGTAAAGAGCGGGGTGTTGAAGAGGGAAAAACCCCTTTCATATAATTTACATAATAATTTCATACATAATAATTTCTGTTCGTTTTAAGTTTTAATATTGCTCCTTACTTTCAGTTAATAAAACTTGTTTTTTATGCAGGTTTTGATTTTTGCTATCCGCATATGAATAATTAAATAAAATTTCCATATTAATTTATTTTTATGGCTAAATGGCTTTCTCATAGTTTTGATTGGATGATTTTGAGAAAAAAGGAGCGGGGGAGTAGGCCTAGTTACCCTCCAATTTTTGGGCTATTTAAAAAGGCAACTAGAACTTTTGGTTTTTTATGAACGTTTTTATTAGTAAAAATATACGTAACTTACGGAACAAAATTCTACATTCGTATATTTTTATTACGTATATGAGGGGGTCACGCCATCGTCAATTCCTCGCTCTTTATACTAAAGCTTAAATTTTTTCCCGATTCCTAAAGAATGACCCCTGAATCACAAAGGCCGTTGAGTAAATAGTTGAAATTAATAAAATTACTTTAGCTTAGAGAGGTGAACCCCTCATATGCGTAATAGTTTCTGTTCGTTTTAAGTTTTAATGCTGCTCCTTACTTTCAGTTGATTTTTTTTGTTATTTATTTTTTAATTGTTCTTAAAAAAATGCTTAAAAAAAATCCTTCATGGAAATTTTCTTCCCCCATGACAAATTTTTATATGGAAGGCTCCCCCGAATAACCCCCTCCTCTAACTTGTAGCCCCTCCCACAGGGACTTCGGGGAGTAGGTCGTCCCTAAAGACATAGTTATTAGGTTTATCGACTGTGTTGAATAAAATGGCAATTATAGAATTTTGATCTGGTGACTTTGAGAAAAAATGAGCATGGGAGAGGGCCTAGGTGCCCTTCAATTTTTTGGGTCACTTAAAAAAGGCACTAGAACTTTTAATTTCCATTAGAATGAGCCCTCACACAACATTCTAGGACCACTGTGTCGATACGATAACCCCCGGGAAAAAAAACAAAAAAAACAAATAAACACACATCCGTGATCCGTCTTGTGGCAAAAAATGCAAAATTCCACATTTTTGTACATATGAGTTTGACTGAACTTTAACTGTAGAGTTCTCAGATACTCTAAATCTGATGGTGTGATTTTCGTTAAGATTCTATGACTTTTAAGGTATGTTTTCCCATATTTTCTAAAATAAGGCAAATTTTCTCAGAGTCGTAACTTTTCATGGGTAAATCTAAACTTAATGATACTTATATATTCAAAATCAGCATTAAAATGCGATCCTTTTGATGGAACCATTGTTAAAAAAAATTTAGTTTTTAAAGTTTCTGTTACTATTGAGCCAAATCGCTCCTTACTACAGTTTGTTACCACGAACTGTTTGAAAACCTTACATGTCCTCAGAGCACAGCTTACAATTCTTAAATTGAGTGCGCTGGGATGATTTTTATCCTCAAAGACATGATTTTCAGACCTATAAGCTATGTTCAAAAAAAATTTTGATTGGATGTGTTTTGAGAAATGATCACTTTTGACATTTTGAGCCTTCTGATCACTTTTGACATTCAAAAGGGCACTAGCTTTTACAATTTCCCGTTGAAAATTTTCGAAGGTTGCAGTTTCGAAGTTTTTGTGACAACAAATGGCCATCTCAAAATGTCTATCAGATAAATATCTGTAAAATACGGCGCTTGGTGGGGGTAGGTATCTACCTTCTGATTATTTTGACCCTTATAAATGACGCTAGACCTTCTTATTACCCATCCAATAAGCCTTCTCCGAAGAAACTTCTGGTGGTCGTACAAACTTATCCGAAGTTAGTAGGACCACCCTTTCTATAAAAACTTTATTTGTCCCCAAGTCATACCTTACGAACCTCGACTTGAAGGCTATGATGGGGCTGTAATGCTTAAAGACATAATTTCCGGACTTTCAACTACGCTTAACAATATGGCTATCTCAAAATTTTGATTGGATGTGTTTGGGAAAGTGATGGGCGTGGGAGGGGGTTGATTACTCTCTAATCATTTTTGACTATTAAAAAGGGCACTAGCCCCTTGAATTTTCGATTGAATTAACCCTTTTTGAAGTTTTTATGACAACTCTTTCTATACGATTTGCCCTGATCTAAAAAAAATAAATAGAAAAATGATATTATGTGTCCCCATCACTCTTTACTTAGGCATTCCTATTGCACTGCCTATGATACAAATGGGAGCCTAGTATTCTAAAAGTTTAAGATATACTTTGATCTTACCCCTTTTACTGACTATAAAAATACGACTTGGTCTTACCTTGGAAGCTGATGCAACAACCGGAGGAGGTAATGCGTTTGAAAATAAATAAGGTCTTGAGCGCTGTCTTAGTAAGTCTATCAATGCCTTCGACCCTGCTGTATATCCACCTGCTGCTCCTCCTAGAGCTTTACCAAGAGTCGAATTAATGATGTTAATTTGACCAGATAAGTTAAAATATTCTTCTGTTCCCCTGAAAAAAGACAAAGAAAAAAAATCCCTTTTTGAATATTTTTACACATGTGTTTAAATAAATTTAAATACCATTTTATGATAATACATATTAACTCACAATATATTACCATACGTATACATTTTACCTCATGTTGAGCAGATAATTGTTTATTTTGGACAATCATCCTTTATTTTAAAAAGCAAATTCACTAAACGAGCTCTTTTTTGAGGCATTACTGTGGAAAAGGTAAACTCGGACTTAAAATTTCGTATTTGAAGGGGTGCAGGGGTAACCCACTATGCATTTAGGGTTAACCTAGTCATACTACTAATAATGAACACAAATCAAAATAAATAAATAAAATGTGCACATCAGCTCTTTACGCTAAGTTCTGACTTTTTGCCCTAATTTATCAAGAACGATTGATCAAAAGCAAGGGCCGTTGAATTGGGGTAGGGATATTTTGAAAGCACTCTTAAAAAATTGCGTAAAGAGCAAGCGGTCGAGAAGTTGGCAGATCCCCTCATATTCAAAATAATTTATGTTCGTTTTAAATTTTAATGATACTTTTCACTTTCAGTTAAAAAAAAAAAACATTTAGTATACAGGAGAAATCACTCTTATCTAGCAGATGCAAATAGTTTGCAGTAGCAAATTGTATGCAAGAATAACGAACGCAATAATAAACGATAATGCTACGAGCCAGATTTTTTTTTCGAAAAAATCGTGAAGAAAACTATGCTATAAAGTTCAGCTTATCAAAAAACCCTATTGCAGATGTTTCACGCTAAAATCTAAAAAAGTGCAAAATCTTATATTCATCTGAGTAGAGTAACCATGGATGCGTACTTTTTTCACAGGGATGATCATATCGAACCAATAGCACTAACATATTTAGAGAAGGCCCATTCGAACGGAAATTAAAATTTTTAGAATTCCTTTAAGTACCAAGAAAGATAATGTGATGGCAAAGTAGAGTACCTAGCCATTTTGTGCAGGTTGTTGCAAAGTTGGCAGATCCCCTCTTATTCAAAATAATTTATGCTCGTTTTAAATTTTAATGTTACTTTTCACTCTGAGTTATTTTTTTTTTTTTACATTTAGTATATAGGAGAAATCACTCTAATCTAGCAGATCCAAATAGTTTGCAGTAGCAAACTGTATGCAAGAGTAACGAACGCAATAATAAACGATGATGCTACGAGCCAGAATTTTTTTTCGAAAAAACTGTGATAAAAGTTATACTATAAGGTTCAGTTTATCAACGAGCCCTATTGCAGATTTTTCAAGCTAAAATCCACAAAATTTCAAAATTTTATATTCTTCTGAGAAGAGTGATCATGGATGCGTGTTTTTTTTTCACAGGGATGATCATATCGAAACAATAGTACTAACACATTGAGAGAAGGCCTTGAAAGGTCAAGGAGCCTTTTGAGGGGGAATAAGAGTATTGTATCACCATTCTATATTTATTGGTGAATAAAACTATGAAACTCTGAAACGAACGGAAATTGAAATTCTTAATATCCTTTTAAGTACCAAGAAAGATAATGTGATGGTAAAATACAGTTTCTTGCCATTTTGTGGAACAAAATAATTTCCACCCAAAGAGGGAAAAAGCCATCGATTAAAAATTATCGTAGAATTATATATCAAGCCTTCCAGTTTCAGAGAAAGTAGCCTAATGCCGTGTGGTGACTTTATTCATTTCCAAAAATGCACGCAGTCTGTACAAAATAAACGATTGATGTCCATATTAATTTTAATTGTTTATTTAACTAAGTTGAACCATTTGAGCTTGATATAATTATGTACAGTGATGCATAAATAATTGCAGACAAACTATTATAGAAGAGATCTGGAGGACCACTAAGTAGATGAGAAGGGGGAGTGTGGATCAAGCCTTAAGAAGGATATATGTATGCCAACACTTTCTATCTCCTCATCATGAGTGCTACCAAGGAATTTAATAGGAAGGGAGGAGGGGAGATCCCAAAAAGAGGCTTTGTTTGTGCCAAAATTATATAGGACATATTTCTCGATTTCCTATTCATACATACTGCTTAATGTCATTATCTTTTAGTCCAAGTCAGGGGGCTTTGACCGCCTAATTTCCCTGCTTGTGTCCATGGGAGAAATCCTTATACTGAAGATATTTTTCTAAGAAATCTCACCTTAAAAACCATGGAAATGATTATTTTATAGTTCATTGCTGATATTTCCAACCCCTTTTCCTTCACAATTATTTGAAGAGGCGCAATTCTTAGGTATGACTATTATTCTCAAATAGTTTTTATATTGAAATTGAACTTCAGTGCATAACCCAGGGATTGAAGGAGGAAGTAGTGGCCTGTTTTACATGTAAGAGGGGCTTGGATCAGGCAGTTCATAGCAACAAACAGTAAGTAAAGATATATAAGATAACAGATACCATACAGATGAATAAACAACTTCCAAAAAGAGAGCAAAATTAAAGTGAATATTCAAGTCAAACTTAAAATGAACAAAAATTACTACAAGCTGGAGTTTGGCTACAACTCTTACCTTAACCGTAAACCTTATAAAGCCTGTGTGTCGTTTGCTTTTTATTGAAAAATTAGATATAAAAAAACAAGTTTTTTAACTGAAAGTAGGGCTGCTTTAAGTAAAACTTAAAACGAAGAGAAATCCGTGTATGAAAGGGGCTGTTCCCTCCTCAACGTCCCGCTTTTTACGCTAAAGTTTGACTCTTTCTCTCAATTCAACTTCATAGAACAGTAAATAACTTTAACGTAAAGAGCGGGCCTTTAGAAGGGAACAGCCCCTTTAGTCTAGTTGTCTAGGTCTTTAGTCTAGTTTAGGTATAGCTGTCCTCCGACTTTTCGGTTACTTAAAAAGGCAACTAGAATTTCTAATTCTTTACTAAACTTTTTATTTGTAAAAAATATACGTAACTTACAAATTACCTTACATAAAGAACTTCTATACTCGTATATTTTTATACGAATTAGCATACGAATTAACATAAACTTTAGCATAAAGAACGAAGTATTTAGGAAGAGGTGAACCCCCATATGTGTAATAACCTCTGTTCGATTTAAGTTTTAATGCTGGTCCTTACTTTCAGTAGAAAAAACTTTTTAATATTTATTTTTTCATTGTTTTTTTTAATAGTGCTAGAAAATCCTGCGCCCCCTTCCTGGAATTTCTCTTCTCCCGTGACAAAAAACTCCAAGGAAAGATCCTCCTATGTAGCCCTATCCCCTCCATACCCCTCTCTCCAAACAAATAATCCCCCTGGAAAGGTTTGTACACTTCCAAATAACCATTACTGTATGTAAACACTAATCAAATATTATACCTTGCAGTCCCTCCCCCAGGGACTGTGGGGGAGTAAGTCAGCCCCAAAAACATTGTTATTATGTTTTTAGACTATGCTGAACAAAATGGATATCTAAAATTTTTGATCCGTTGACTTTGGGAAAAAATAAGCGTGGAAGGGGGCCTAGGTGCCGTCCAATTTTTTGGTCACTTTAAAAGGGCACTATAACTTTTAATTTACGTTAGAATGAGCTCTCCCGTGACATTCTAGGATCACTTGGTCTATACGATCACCCCTGGGAAATAAACAAAGAAACAAACAAATAAACACGCACCCGTGATCGGTCTTCTGGCAAAAGTTACTAAGCTCCACATTTTTGTAGATAGGAGCTTGAAACTTCTACAGTAGGGCTCTCTGATACGCTGTATGCGACGGTGTGATTTTCGTTAAGATTCTATAACTTATAGGGGTTTTCCCCCTATTTTCCAACACAACGGAAATTTTTCAGGCTCGTAACTTTTGATGAGTAAGATTAAATTTAATGAAACTTATATATTTAAAATCAGATTCTAATATAAATCTGATTCTTTTGGTGTATCTATTAGTATAAAAATTCCGTTTTTTAGAGTTTTGTTTACTATTGAGCCGGGTAGCTGCTTACTAAAGTTTAACTGTTTGATATATATATATATATATATCATATATATAAATCAAACAGTATATATATATATATATATATATATATATATATATATATATATATATATATATATATATATATATATATATATATATATATATATATATATATATATATATATATATATATATATATATATATATATATATATATATATATATATATATATATATATATATATCGGGTAGCTGCTTAGCTGTTTGATATATATCAAACAGTTCGTGGTAACGAACTGTAGTAAGGAGCGACCCGGCTCAATAGTAAACGAAACTCTAAAAAACGGAATTTTGATGCTAAAATATACATCAAAAGAATCAGATTTTCATGATGATTTTAAATATATAAGTTTCATCAAGTTTAGTCGTTGTCATCAAAAGTTACGAGCCTGAAAAAATTTGCCTTATTTTAGAAAATAGGGGAAACACCCCCTAAAAGTCACATAATCTTAACGAAAATCACACCATCGCATTCGGCGCATCGGAGAACCCTATAGCAAAATTTTCTAGCTCCTATCTACAAGTATGTGGAATTTCGTATTTTTTGCCAGAAGACAAATCACGGGTGCGTGTTTATTTGTTTGTTTGTTTTTTTGTTTTTTTTTTCCCCAGGGGTCATCGTATCGATCAAGTGGTCCTAGAATGTCACGGGAGAGCTCATTCTAACGGAAATGAAAAGTTCTAGTGCCCTTTTTAAGTGACCAAAAAATTGGAGGGCACCTAGGCCCCCCCCACGCTCATTTTTTCTCCCAAGTCAACAGATCAAAATTTTGAGATAGCCATTTTGTTCCGCATAGTTAAAAACCATAATAACTATGTCTTTGGGAATGACTTACTCCCCCACAGTCCCTGGGGGAGGGGCTGCAAGTTACAAACTTCGACCAGTGTTTACATATAATAATGGTTATTGGGAAGTGTACAGTCGTTTTCAGGGGATTTTTTTTTTGGTTTTGGGGTGGGGTTGAGCTATGTTGGGCTATGTGGGAGGATCTTTCCTTGGAGAAATCTGTCATGGGGGAACAGAAATTCGATGAAAAGGGCGCAGGATTTTCTAAAATTACTATAAAAAAACAATGAAAAAATAAACATGGAAAAGTTTTTTCAATTGAAAGTAAAGAGTAGCATTGAAACTTAAAACGAACAGAGATTATTACGCATATGAGGGGTTCTAAAAAAACTTTAGCATAAAGAGCGAGGCATTTAGGAGGAGATAAACACCTCGCTCTTTATGCTATAGTATTTTTAGTAATTTCAACTATTTATTCTACGGCCTTTCTGATTCAGGGGTCATTCTTAAAGAATTGGGACAAAACTTACGATTTAGTGTAAAGAACGAGGCATTAACGAGGGTAAAAACCCCCTCATATACATAATAAAAATTAAAGAATATAAAAGTTTGTTACGTAAGTTAATTCTTAAGTTACGTATATTTTTTACTAATAAAAACATTCGTTAAAAATTAAAATTTATAGTTGCCTTTTTATGTAACCGAAAAATTGCATAGCAACTAGGCCTCCTTCCCCATCCCTTATTTCTCAAAATCGTCTGATCAAAACTAAGAGAAAGCCATTTAGCCAAAAAAGGAATTAATATGCAAATTTCATTTTAATAATTTATGTGTGGAGAGCCAAAATCAAACATGCATTGATTAAAAAACGTTCAGAAATTACATAAAAAAATTACTTTTTTTAACTGAAAGTAAGGAGCGACATTAAAACTTAAAACGAACAGAAATTACTCCGTATATGACATGGGTTGTCCCCTCCGCAATCCTTCGCTCTTTACGCTAAAGTTTGACTCTTTGCCGCAATTCTGCTTTTTAAAACAATTAAAAACTTTAGCGTAAAGAGCGAGGGATTGCGGAAGGGACAACCCATTTCATATACGGAGTAATTTCTGTTCGTTTTAAGTTTTAATGTCGCTCCTTACTTTCAGTTAAAAAACTAGTTTTTTTATGTATATATATATATATATATATATATATATATATATATATATATATATATATATATATATATATTGGGTAGCTGCTTAGCTGTTTGATATATATATATATATATATATATATATATATATATATATATATATATATATATATATATATATATATATATATATATATATATTATATATATATATATATAACTAGCGCGAAGCACCACCCAAACACCTAGCTGGTGAGGGCGCTTCGCCAACCCCCCAAAGCCCCCCTGCGCGCGTAAGTCGTTACGCGCCATATTAGTTACGCGCCATAAGTTGTCTGTCTGTTATGTCTGTTACACTTTGTCTGTTACGCCAGATTATATCTTCTATCTATATATATAAAAATAAGTTGTCTGTGGATGTGTCTGTCAGGTGACGTCATGTGTGTGTGTTGACTGACGTCATGAAGTTAGTTGTCGTCATTTTTGTTATGCCGGTGACGTCATTAAAGATATTTAAGACATGCGTTCACGTAGAAATCTATTAATGTTTAACTTTAAAATGACTGATGAACTTACAATGGCAACAGCCGAGGAAGATGTTCAAAGAGTCTATGCCAAAAAACTTGCTGCTGATAGAGAAAGTCAGAAAAGAAAGCGTGCCGAGGAATCAAAAGAACAGCAAGGAAACAGGCTTGAGGCTGATAGAGAAAGAAAGAACAGAAAGCGTGCCGAGGAACTACCAGAGCAACGCGAAAGCAGACTTGCTGCTAAAAGAGAAAGTGAAAAAAGAAGGCCTGCCGAGGAACTACCAGAGCAACATGAAACCAGACTTGCTGCTAAAAGAGAAAGTGAAAAAAGAAGGCGTTCCGAGGAATCACAAGAACAGCAAGAAATCAGGCTTGCTGCTGATAGAGAAAGTAAGAAAAGAAAGCGTGCCGAGGAATCAGAACAACCTGAAAGTTATCGACTGGCATTCAGGTACAGCCCAGTCGATGATTATAGCGTGAGTAGATGTGTTCAAATCGGGACTATGTCTAAAATTTGTCCCTATTGCAAGGCCTTGAAATTCAATGGTGAAACAATGGGAATGTGTTGCGCCTCAGGAAAAGTTAAACTTCCTCTATTGGCTGCAAAGGAAGGTGCACAAAGCAATATCCTCGACTTTTAGTATCCAACACAATTACTGGCAATGATGGTTACCCACAGTATAGAAGAAGATCTACTAAAGATGGCGGTAAAACAGCAATAATAAAGAAGCGTAACGGTACCACCATCGAAGTAGATAACCAGTGGGTTGTTCCATATTCCCCATTAACCCTTTGGCAGCACATTAATATTGCTTGCGGGAGATTTCAGGCAAACATTACCTATAATACCTAGATCAACTCCTGCAGACGAAATGAATGCTTGCCTGAAAAATTCTAATTTATGGGCACACGTAAAAACATTAAAATTAACTACAAATATGCGTGTCCGATTGCAAAACGATGACTCTGGTCAAACATTTTCAGATCAATTGCTCGCAATTGGAAACGGAAAGCTCCCAGTAGACTCAATTTCAGGACGTATACAACTACCTGCTAATTTCTGTAATTTAGTGACGTCCAAAAATGAATTGATTGAAAAAGTATTTCCGAATATTCTAAAAAATTATAAAAATAATAAATGGCTAAGTAAAAGAGCGATTCTCGCACCCAAAAATATAGACGTCCATGAAATCAACAATATTGTTTTGACCAAGATTCGAGACCAGACAGTCCTTTACAAGTCAGTCGACACAGTTTTGGAACCAAATGAAGCGGTTAATTATCCATCTGAATTTTTAAATTCCGTGGATCTTTCAGGGTTTCCACCACACGTGCTACAACTAAAAATAGGCGTAC